>NC_061060.1:224198-319198 GCF_021917145.1 Hypomesus transpacificus
GAGAGAAGAATGAGACAGAGAGAGGATGAGGGAGAAGATGAGGCAGAGAGATATGTTATGACCTGTATTGTAATTCCCGTTTCATCCCCAAGGTAGAAACATCTTTTTCCGCTGAAATGCATTGTGGGATGAGTAATCTAGGATTTCCATATGTAATGTGTCTCTGTGGTGGCGAGCCACTCAGGATTCCTGCGTGCTCGCTGCCCTTGGGGCCGTTGCCATTAGAGACGGTAAACCAAGCAGCAGTTATGCGCTGAGGAAACGTTTCACTGCCCACTCACACCAGGGTTAACGTTTCACTTACAGAGCTGAAACAGTGGATGATACTAGCGTGGATTCAAATAATTGCAGTTGTGAAGTGTTAGTCTATAGTGTATCATAAAAAGTCTGCTGTAATTTGAGGTGGTTTTGATGTTGCAGAAGATACGTGATCTCATCTGATATCCATTGAATTTAAAACAATAAACTGTTTTATATGGTAAGCTATGGTTATTGTAAAGAAAGGAAATTCAAATGACCACCACAAACCAAACTTAACTCTGCTGATGTGCATACCATGTGTTTTGTGATGTTAAAAGTACTGCAGACAAACATAGAGGTCTGTCACATGTCACAGTTGGGAACCAGAACGCGACTGTCCTGTGAATCAGTAGAGTCGGGGGTTATGATGGGTACACGAATATTCTTTCTTTTGAGTCTTTCTACAAACCAAATTAATGTATTATTTAGTTTGAATTTGAAAAAATATATATATTGTAGGATTGTACACAGCACTTCTGTCACCACCATCTCCATATTTTGTTTTTTCTTTACATTTTCTTGAACCGAAAGTAATCTGCAGGTAGTGTCATGACTTGTGCAAGTATTTGTCATTGCATTACATTTCACATACGTTGTAGCTAACTAGTTAATGCAGCAAATGTATCTAACCCTACCCATCAAGCCAGGCTGACTGAGAGCAACAACCTTGTCTGGAAAAATAGGTAATTTAGTTGGTGTGACAAATCATACAGGAATGCAAATATAATTAAAGTAGAAGCTTTCCATGAAATTAATCAAGTGGGTGAGGTGTTTACTGTAGTAAGCTTTTGTCTGTTTAAATTTTAAATTTTGTGGCAACATAATAAATACTATTAAAAAATTCTGTTTAGTTTGACAGTAGTGTGTACAGTAGACATTTACATTACATTTAGTCATTTAGCAGACACGAGGCAAGTTCCATGCCCAAGGACACAACATCATTTTGCAAGCCGGGAATCAAACCGGCAACCTTCTGATTACTAGCCCGATTCCCTAACCGCTTAGCCACCTGACTCCATGCCAGACCATGTATCCATGTCTTGTCATAACCTTTCCTTGTGTTGTCAGCAGGGGCGGCCGCCGGAATTTTGGGCCCCATGAAAATGAAAATACATATTTATATTTTTTGATGATTTCTATTAGTTTTAAAATTTTTGGGGCCCCTGTCAGTCGAGGGAATCGTCCTTGCTTTCCCCCCCCTATACGGCGCCCCTGGTTGTCAGGCCAGAGACTCGGAGCACAGGGGCAGAAGACCTGCTGAAACACCAACACAAAAGCTGCCCCTCTCTGCTAGCACTGGCACACTGACAGGAAGAACCCCCAAAGAGTCCCTACCAGGCACACTGCTGACTCAGAATGAACTACAAGCTGACCTGGGGCAGCAGGGTCACTCCGGAAGGTCAGGGGTCATTTAATCAAGCATCGTGACCACCTGTCTCAAGGACATGACTACTGTAGCTGCACTGGGATGCGCTGAGGGCAATGGAATTTTCCATAAGGTCAGATCAAGTTGAGTGAGCAAAGAAGGGAATCAATATAATTAGCATATAAATACGCCGTCAAGCTGATAGTTTAACTCAACAATGTTCCCAGTCTGGCTTCAGAGCTGAAACGGGAGGCAGGCATCTCCCTCAAGGCAGCAACATCACACTAAAGCCTGCCGACAGCCCTGTCCACACTGCTCTCCCCCCCTACTCTCCCTCCTCCTCCTCTTCTTCCCCCTCCTCTCCCTCCTCCTTTACCCCCCTCCTCTCCCCCCTGCTCTCCCTCCGGTTCTCCCCCCTACTCTCTAATGCCTGCTCTTTCTCACCAGACTTACACTCTCCTGTCAAAGCCTTCATGTTCGCACAAACAAGCCCTTAAGTTCTTGGTTGGTTTGGGGGGAGGGGAGATGGGGGGAGGGGAGAAGAGGGGTGGGTGGGGGGGGGCACATGATGGGGAAGTTGGAGTGGAGCTTTTTTTTTTATTCATCGTCAACTCGACTGGCTCGGTTTAAGCTTCATTAACACTTCTGAGTTCCTGAGAGGCCAAACAGACCTCATGCTAGCCACTACATGCAGGCACTTGCTCAAGTAACACATACACACACTTAACCCTTTCACAGATAGTCAACACAAAACTTCCAGTTCCCAGTGCCAGTATCCCGTCTGGTCATGACATGTGTCCACTTACTGAAGAAGATGTACTCGGTGTAGCTGCTCCACACCTTGTCCAGGTCTCGGTACTGGCTGACAAAGGCTGCCGTGCCGGTGGAGTTGCAGGCCACCATGTGGAAGCCGGCGTCAGAGAGACGGTCAAAGGCGTGCTCAAGGTAGGTGAACTTCAGGTAAAAGCGAGATGTGTACTTGTCTGGAGGCCGGTCGGGGTCTCTGCTCTCATTCAGCGTCTCCCCGAACACCTCCTTAGCCAGAGCGATGCGTCCGCACACGGTTATCCGCGCTACACGCCGGAACTTGGCGTCTGCCTGGCTTTCCCTCAGAGTGGTTGTAGGAGCCCCTGTAACCGACGGTGATGAACCCTGACCTCTTGTCGGAGAGGGAGGCAGGGTTACGGGCTGCTGGGTGCTCGCTGGCCTGGGAACTCTCCTCACGTCGCTGTGGCAACCCTCGTCGTTCATGGAGGCGTGCCTGGCTAGCCGCGGTCCCAGCAGCCTCTGAAGCTCCCCCAGGTGGAAGTGCTCGGCCTCCCGCTGCAGGCGCTCGCGCTCGGGGAAGTGCTCGGGCAGCACTAGCTGCCGGTCCCGCAGGAAGTCCAGCACGTAGCGGAACAGGAAGCCGTCACGGTCGATGAAGAAGCGCCCCCGGCTGTCTCGGGGCAGCTCCCGGGGCGGGGACAGGGCAAACATGGCGTGCAGGGTGGTGTCGGGCACGCTGAGCAGGGTGGAGCGCTTGGTCACGTACACCTGTCCTCCCACGTTCAGCTCCACCACCTCGGGGTAGGGGCTGGACACCTCGCTGATGGGTAGGATGCTCTCCTTCATAGCCATGGTCCAGACCTCCAGCAGCCTGGAGAACAGCACCTCTCACCTGGACCGACGAGGAGGAGAGAGATTACTCCTGGATATGCAGCAGAGGTCACCACTTAGTTCACAGAAGAATATATGCTGAAGTTTAGGAGAGGACTACATCCCTCCTTTTTAGCTGTCAAATGTGTCAGAGTAAAAATTCTGCCCGGATGCTGGTCTGAGAGAGGTTGGAGGAACAGGCTTCCCTGGACTCTGTAACCTTGTTTGAGAGAGAGATGTGAGGAGAGACCAAAAGAGCCCTCTACTCCTAGCATCATTTGTTCAGAGTCTGAGGGAGGACACAATGACATCATCTGTTAAATGAAATGGGCGGAGCTTGAACGGCTGACTAGTGCCTCTTAAAGAGACAGTAGGACTTCATTCAGAAACAGATAAACTCATCATTAACACATTGTACTGCCTTCCTAATCTGTCCACGTCACACAAACACTTGGAAAAGGTCAACCTGTCTTCCAGCAAATCATTACTTACGTGTCATCGCTCTTCTCCGTCCTGGTGTGGAGGTGAAATGCTGCAGCCGGGTGAGGAACCCTAAGCTAGAGCGCCACCTGCTGTTCACTGCAGTGTGTCACCAGGACAGGAACACTGTCTAACGTGCCACCATCTATTATCATCATGATGAACTAACCCGTAGCATTCTGTGTAAATCAGAGACTTCAGATTCACCCTTCATCAGGGTCTAGTGATACACATGCATTAATATAAATGAGGTCCCCAAGTATTTAACCAAACAATGGTTCAACCTTTAATAAAATGTACAACTTTAACTATTTACAGTTGTAACAGTAGCATGGAGCCACTCTATATGTCAATAAATAACAACAGGGCACTGGTATTGTATTGGTCCTCAACGTCCTTCCTCTTCAGCACGCTGATGAAGGCGTCTCTGGATCGTCTACTCTTCCTTCCTCTTCAGCGCGCTGATGAAGGCGTCTCTGGGATCGTTTACTTGTCCTTCCTCTTCAGGACGCTGATGAAGGCGTCTCTGGGATCGTCTACTCGTCCTTCCTCTTCAGCACGCTGATGAAGGCGTCAATGGGATTGTTTACTTGTCCTTCCTGTTCAGCACGCTGATGAAGGCGTCTCTGGGATCGTCTACTTGTCCTTCCTCTTCAGCACGCTGATGAAGGCGTCTTTGGGAACGTCCACGTTGCCAATGCGTCTCATCTTCTTCTTCCCCTCAGCCTGCTTCTTTAACAGCTTCATTTTCCGAGTACATCACCCCCATACTGGACACACACACACAGACACACACACTGTGTTACATCCCCCCCATACCAGACACACAACATGGAATGGATGGAGGGATTATTTGGAGCCAAATATTAATTTGTGAGAGGAAAGATTTACTTACACATTTGGCAAGCACGTTTTTCCGGAAAGCCTTTATTCTGCCGTGTGTTAGGTCAAAAGGGCACAGGGATCCAAGGTTAACAATAAAAACAAACAGTAAGGAATACTTCTAAACGATTGAATTTCCACTTTTGAATGTGAACATACAAGATACCCTCTGATGGGCTCGGTAGTCTGCTCATTGAGGTAGTCTACTCATTGAGGTAGCCTGCCCTGTGAGGTAGTCTGCTCATTGAGGTAGTCTGCCCTGTGAGGTAGTCTGCCCTGTGAGGTAATCTGCCCTGTGAGGTAGTCTGCCCTGTGAGGTAGTCTGCTCATTGGGGTAGTCTGCCCTGTGAGGTAGTCTGCACTGTGAGGTAGTCTGCCCTGTGAGGTAGTCTGCTCATTGAGGTAGTCTGCTCATTGAGGTAGTCTGCCCTGTGAGGTAGTCTGCCCTGTGAGGTAGTCTGCTCATTGAGGTAGTCTGCTCATTGAGGTAGTCTGCCCTGTGAGGTAGTCTGCCCTGTGAGGTAGTCTGCTCTGTGGGGTAGTCTGCTCTGTGGGGTAGTCTGCTCATTGAGGTAGTCTGCTCATTGAGGTAGTCTAACCTGTGAGGTAGTCTGCTCTGTGGGGTAGTCTGCTCTGTGGGGTAGTCTGCCCATTGGGGTAGTCTGCCCTGTGAGGTAGTCTGCTCTGTGAGGTAGTCTGCTCATTGAGGTAGTCTGCTCATTGAGGTAGTCTGCTCATTGAGGTAGTCTGCTCTGTGAGGTAGTCTGCCCTGTGAGGTAGTCTGCCCTGTGAGGTATTCTGCCCTGTGAGGTATTCTGCCCCGTGAGGTATTCTGCCCTGTGAGGGTTAGGGTTGCGTTGTTGACAGGAGGGACTCACGTCTCTCTTGCAATGACCTTGCTGCCGATGGACGCCTGAACTGCGATCTCAAACATCTGTCTGGGGATGGAGTCTTTCAGGCGCTCACACATGGCCTTGCCTGCGCTGTACGCCTTGTCTCTGCGACAGGAACACAGGGACCATCAGCCACACTGACGGTCAGTTAGTACACATCAACAAACATGGACGACTTGGTTTGTTTAGTAGCGCCGGCATAGGGTTGTCTTACACGTCACTAACAACAGTGGAGAGTTAATAACTCTGTAATGTATTCATTTAGCACATACTGATGGATATGAATCCACAAACTCTTGATCTGAAGTTCTACTCTACATACCTCACCTGTGTACTATAGTGGTAAGTTCCTCTACAGGTCGTCCGTTGAGCAGAATGTCCATCTTGATGAGGTCAGCTGCCTGGTAACCAGCCTCCTCGTAGTCAAAGCTGAAACACAGCGATAGCAACACACGTAGACACACACATATCTTCATTTACAGCACTCTCAGTAGCCAATCAGAGAGCAGCCCCAGTCTCACCTGGCGTAGCCCGAGGACATGGACTTGAGAAGGTCGTAGAAGTCCACCACCACCTCATTGAGCGGGAACAGGTATTCATCATGACTCTGTGTTCATCGATGTACACCATGTTCTTCTGCAGGGCTCTGCGATTCTGACGCAGCAAAAATCACAAATTAAATCAAACTATGTCAACTATGTTGTGTTTCTGCCTGGTAATCTGTCAATACTAAACACATGACTGAGGGACCACAACAGCAGATCTCCTGGTCATGTGCTACCATGGCTCTCTATCAGCTGGCGACAACACACTCATACCCACAGGTTCTCCTGCAGGTTCCAGTACGTTCTGAAGAACCAACATGCAGGTTCCAGTACGTTCCGAAGAACCAACATGCAGGTTCCAATACGTTCTGAGAACCAACATGCAGGTTCCAGTACATTCTGAAGAACCAACATGCAGGTTCCAATACGTTCTGAAGAACCAACATGCAGGTTCCAGTACGTTCTGAAGAACCAACATGCAGGTTCCAATACGTTCTGAAGAACCAACACGCAGGTTCTAAAACGTTCTGAAAAACCAACATGCAGGTTCCAGTACGTTCTGAAGAACCAACATGCAGGTTCCAATACGTTCTGAAGAACCAAAATGACAGACATACCAGGCAGAGGCTCATGATCCTACTGATGTAGTCGTCAGGGGCTATGATGGTTCCCAGCACCATGGGTTCCAGGTACTCACTGACGACGCTCCTGTCCGGGAACTGAGCCGGGCTGACAATGGTGATCTCCTGCGCCCCATGCTCCTGTAACACACAACCACCTGCCATCAGGTCTTCACCTAGCAGACGCTTTGATCCAGAGAGGTACTGGGGAAGAAACTTCATAATGTGAAGGGTGGATGGGTTACTTTGATGAGGCGGGGCGATGACAGGACGGCTCGGTAAGGCACAGTGGCGCCGTGACAATGACCGAGGCGTTGTACTCCTGCTCCAGCCTCTGGTTGAACACCTCCATGTGAAGCAGACCCAGGAAGCCCAGCCTGGAGGGTAGATAACAACACATGTACAGGCCTATCTCCATCACCTCCAGCTTACCTGAGGCCTGCCCCTGGAGAGGCCAACCTACATCACCTGCAACCCTCTATAACCCCTGGAGAAGCTCCCTCCAGCCTGCCTCCCTTCAGCCTGCCTCCCTCCAGCCTGCCTCCCTCCAGCCTGCCTCCCTCCAGCCTGCCTCCCTCCAGCCTGCCTCCCTCAGCCTGCCTCCCTCCAGCCCCCATCCCTCCAGCCTGCTTCCCTCCAGCCTGCCTCCCTCCAGCCTGCCTACCTTCAGCCTTCCTCCCTTCAGCCTGCCTCCTCCAGCCTGCTTCCCTCCAGCCTGCCTCACTCCAGCCTGCCTCCCTCCAGCCTGCCTGCCTGCCTCCAGCCTGCCTCCCTCCAGCCTGCTTCCCTCCAGCCTGCCTCCCTCCAGCCTGCCTCCCTCCAGCCTGCCTCCCTCCCTCCAGCCTGCTACCTCCAACCTGCCCCCAGTGCCAGACTGCTGTCTCTCTTCACCATGACGCTGGAGTCGTTCAGGGTCAGTTTCTCTACCGCACTGCGGAGGGCACTGTAGTCTGATTGGTCCACAGGATACATCCCTGTAGGACACAGAGCTGACTCATCTATCCAATCAAACAACGTGTCACGCGTACAGACCTTTTTACACTCATTGTCACAGAGGGGTTCACAGATGCCCCCAGGTCAGTAGTCTGTACCAGCAAACACCATGGGCTTGGCGGGCTTGAACCCTGGCAGGGCCTCCACGGGCTGTTTGAGGCTGTAGAGCGTGTCACCAATCTGGGCCTTCCTTCACCTCCTTCATGCCTGCTACCATGTAGCCCACCTGCCCTGCAAACCTGCAGATACCACACAAAGCTAGACTGATGCCTATCTTTAAATAGGATGATCAAACATGTATACAGAGAGGGTTATAGAGCACATGGATACAGAGAGGGTTCTAGAACACATGGATACAGACAGGGTTCTAGAGCACATGGATACAGAGAGGGTTCTAGAACACATGGATACAGAGAGGGTTCTAGAACACATGGATACAGAGAGGATTCTCACAGTGTGCTTGTAGGGCTCTCCTCTGGCCTCAAGATTCCCAGCTCGTTCACCTCGTAGGTTTTCCCCAGATATGCCCGAAACGATCCTGTCTCCTTTACTGACCTGCCCTCCGAACACAGCGATGTTCGCAACCACCCCCCCGGTAATGGTCAAAGTTGGAGTCAAACACCAGTGCTCTGAATGGCTCCTCTGTCCTGGCTGTGGGCCTGTGAAGGGTTGGTTTCCATGAGGTTCTAAACATGGATGTACATCGGGGTCTAAACAGCTGGATGGTTGAACATGGATGTGTATGGGGGTGTAAACAGCTGGATTGTTGTCAGGGTTACTTGGACTTACGGTGGGATTCTAACTATGACTTCCTGTAACACCTGGTCCACGTTGGTGCCGAGTTTGGCTGAAATCTAGGAGAAGAGTATTAGCACCCCTTTAGGACATTTCATTGTTGAAGATCTGCAGACACTGTTAGTCTATATTATGTATTCACTCACCCGAATACATTCCTCACATGGAATATCAAACACCTTCTCAATCTGCTTCTCTACTCTCTCTGGATCTGCATTTTTCAAATCAATCTACAGAAAAACAGACAGAACAACTGTAACTTTCTTCACTTCATTACAGGGACAACTTGAAGACAGCATGACGGGAAATAAAGACAACCAGCAGATATACAAAATATGTATCACATGGTATTACCTTGTTAATAACAGGAATGATTGTCAGTTGAGCTTCAAATGCTAGATAGAAGTTAGCCACTGTTTGCGCTTGAATTCCCTGATAACAACAAGAAACAATACTGGATGACGGTATAGTAACAGTAATGTATGCATTGCTTTGGATAAAAGCGTCTTAACTGAATCAGCTGTAAATGCCCTGGTCAACACAATGCTAGATGTCAATGCAGGAGAGCAAACCTGGTTGGCGTCAACAATCAGCAAAACTCCCTGACATGCAGAAATCGATCTGGAGACTTCGTAACTGAAATCCACATGGCCCTGTGCCAAAACAAGGACATGAAGGTTAATTTGGGGCACTCGTGAACAGTATTCATATTTTATTCTTTCAACAGGTGCTTTCATCCAAAGCCGACATGCAAACAGAGCACATAGAAAGTACAGCAGAGTTCTAACAGTGGTTGAAGAACCTAAGCTTTGGTCTGCTTGAAACATGATGTACTGGCAGAGATGGGAATTTTCTGGTATCAGTAATTTACTTCACTATTTATTAAACAACTTTTTTCTTTAACTCCTTACATTCTTTACACAAATATCTGTACTCAATGCTTCTTACATTTTTAAAGTCAGACTTACAGTCAGTTACTTTAGTTTTAATCTGTATTTGGTGGCATGATCAATATGATGCAATACATGACCAGCAACCCCCCCCCCCCCCCCCCCCCCCCCCCCATCTCTTTTGCCATCTCTGCGTACTGGAGTATATATGTGAAACATGACGTACTGGAGTATCTATGAGGTTGAGCAAGTAGGTCTGTCCTTGGTGTGTGTAGAACAGAGAAGCAGTCTGAGCCTTAACCGTGATGCCTCTCTCTCTCTCCACCTGCAGCTTGTCCAACACCTGTTTGTTCTTCTCTGTCTTGGTTATGGCCCCTGTTAAGAAAAATTATTTTCAATCTTGTGTTCATTCAGCAGACACTCCAAAGCAGGGGCATATGAACCTTCTCTCTGCAGTCAAATGCTCTAACCACTGAGCTATATCCATTCCACCTCTTCACACAGTCATCACGTTATGGCTGTGCTGAGGAGGTATGAACTGAACAGGGCTGTGGAATGAAGGGCTGCCAGCCTGGGATTACCCGTCATCTCCAGAAGCCGGTCCGCCAACGTGCTCTTCCCGTGGTCGATGTGAGCAATGATGCTAAAGTTCCGGATCCTCTCCACTGGAAACTCAGACATGTCAAAATGTTTCTTAAAAGAAATGAACAGTTTTAAAAGACGGTCGTCCAAGACCATAGACGTGCCAGAACAGATATTATTGGCGGCAGCGGCGGAGGTGCCTACTACCGCGAATGTCTCAACAAGGTCGAACAAAGTAGCAAGCTACTGTAAATTGTAAAATACAGTTATGTCCGAAACAGTCACTGTCAAACGCAGGTCTGCATTGCGGGTAGAAATACAACTGATTTGTTTTACCTTTTCAGGTTGCGTACTGAACATCGTTGTAGTGTTGTTTTGAGACAACACTGGTACATTTTTCATCCAGCGGTGTCTTAAAATTGTGCATGTTGTATGATTGCCCTGGTTCCTCAGTCTTGTTCGAAGGATTCTTAAGTCCAAAATACGCCTACAAAAGATTGTCTTGTAAGCAAATTGAGAAGAATACAGTGAAAATATCATGTTGAGGGCTTTGATCATGTGTGGGACCAGTAAAACACATCTAACAGGGGGCGGCCATTTTCCAGCTGTCAAAGGTCGTCGCTAGTGCATCATGGGAAGTGTAGTTAAAAGTAAGTAGACACCATTGACCTCAAGTGAATGTATTTTTTTACACAGGTTCTTCAAACTAGTTTACTCGGCACGGCTTTTTTCCTTGGAGCTCGACGCTACTGTTCCTGTTGAACTAGCCAATTCAACGTTCTGACGAATTATCTTGGCTGGCATAAACTATTAACGTAAGTTAATTATAATGTCTCACACCCACTCACATTGTCCTACATGTGTCATTTTGTTCGAAAAGTTGACTCTATTAGAGAGTCGCGTTCAGTCGCTTGAGGAAGAACGTATGCTAGTAACTTTAGATGCGACTGGCGCAACATCACAGACAGGGAGTCCTAGCGTGAGTGAGGACTCAAGTTTAGCCCCACCGGTTTCACCTTTGCAGCATGGTGGGAGTGGGACTCCGCAGACGTTAGTGATCGGTGACTCCATCACTCGTAACATTAGATTGGAGGGACCAGCGACAGTTTACTGTGTACCTGGGGCCAGAGCTACCGACATAGAAGCTAATCTTAGGGTGCTGGCTAGCACTAGGGCTAAGGCAAATGCCCAAGCTAAGGCACATGGCGCACGCACTGATGATAGGTATGAGAATATTGTCATTCATGTCGGCACCAATGATGTTAGGCTGAGGCAGTCAGAGGTCACGAAGGTTAATATTGCTCGGGCATGTGACCTTGCTCAAAAGATGAGTCGGCATCGAGTAATAGTCTCTGGCCCACTACCTGCTAGGGGGACTGACGAGATCTACAGCAGGCTTGTCTCTCTCAACCGCTGGTTGGCTCGCTTTTGCTCAGAACAGGGTTTAGGATTTGTAGATAATTGGTCTCGTTTCTGGGCCAAACCTGGCTTGTTGAAAAGTGACGGGCTCCATCCTAGCTGGAGAGGTGCTTTTCTTTTGTCTAGGAATATTGAAGCTATTCTAAAGCAGACCTGACACTCACTAGAACAAGCCGGGCTACAGTCTCTTAGAGAGTCTGATAGGTATGTTGATAGGCATGCTGTGAGCTGTTGGGGCCCCGATAGCTCAGCTTGCAGTGTAGCCGGGGTGGTTGCTGATGTTGTTTTTCCCATTGAGACGGTGTCGGCCCCCCGCCCTTTTTCCAAATTCCGGCCCTCAATTATTAGGAATTATACCAATTTAATATATATTCAGCCTTGCTCACCCGTTGCTCTTCCAACTCAGTTTCCTGATAACAGTGCCACCTTTTCAGAAGTATTATCTACGTCTAAAGCTGCCAAAAACCCATACTGGAATGTTGGGCTCCTAAACATCAGATCTCTATCCACAAAGGCCGTTTTGATTAATGATCTGATGTCTGACTGCAGCCTGGACCTGATTGGTCTCACCGAAACCTGGCTAAAACCTGATGAATATTTCCCCCTGAATGAAGCTTCGCCTCCTGATTTTGCGTATTCACACATCCCTCGTGTTTCAAAGAAAGGTGGTGGTGTTGCTATGTTATATAAAGCTAGCTTCAACCTCAGCCTAAAATCTGTCAATACCTTTAAATCATTTGAGATAATTTGTATGAAACCACCAACTACTTTAAAAAGGACTAATTCTACTACTGTTGCCCCCCCTCCTTCGTTTTGTATAGTTACTCTATACCGGCCCCCTGGCCCATACTCCCTCTTCCTTGAGGAATTTGCTGATTTTAGTGCTGATCTTGTGACATACACTGACAATATCTTAATTATGGGTGATTTTAACATTCATGTCGATGACCCAAAAGATCCTCTAAGTAAGGCCTTTACTGCTCTTATGGATTCCACAGGTCTCACTCAGGTGGTTTCTAAACCTACCCATCTTCACTCGCATACATTGGATTTAGTTCTCACGCGGGGAATCAAGATTAGTGATGTCATTGTTCATACCCACAATCCTATATTATCAGACCACTGCCTGGTAACCTTTAAAATGGATCTCTGCCAGAGCCTTGGAGGCACCCAGAATATTTCTATTAGCCGCTGCTTAACCCCAAATACAGCTCTGGAACTGGCTAGTATTCTACCCGCTGCACTAGAAGCACTTGATGTCCCGAATAAATCATTAAATGCTAAAACAAGGGATCTGAATTTGGTTCTTCAGCAATCCCTAGATTCTGTTGCTCCACTCAAACCAAGGAAAAGAATAGACTAAACTGGCTCCATGGTATTCAGAGGAAACCCGCACTCTCAAGAGGTCCACTAGAAAATTAGAGCGTAAGTGGCGTACCACTAAATTGGAGGTTTTCCGCCTGGCCTGGAAGGACAGCCAAATAGAGTACAATCAAGTCCTCATCAGGTCCAGATCAGAATATTTCTCTAAGTTGATTAGTAAGAACAAACACAACACTAAGTTCCTATTTGATACTGTTGCAAAACTCACTAAGAAAAGTACACTCTGTGTTAGTTCAGATCTCTCTCCCAATGATTTCTTAGATTTCTTTGACCAAAAAATCTATGCAATAAGGGACAAACTACAGACTAGTCCTGGAGGAGTGGCCATCAACACTGATTTTCCCTCTGTACCCAGCATTCTGCATGTTGAGACTCTCACTCACTTTAACCCTATTTCTATGGAAGCATTCATCAAGCTGATAGATTCCTCGAAACCCACTAGCTGCCTTCTCGATCCCCTCCCTGCCAAACTTTGTAGGGAACTTCTCCATATTATTGGACCGCCCATGCTTAGTATTATTAATGAATCTCTTGTAACTGGACAAGTCCCTGACGATTTCAAACAAGCTATTATCAAGCCCCTTCTTAAAAAACCAAACCTGGATCCAGGTTGTCTTAGCAATTACAGGCCCATTTCAAATTTGCCATCTCTCTCCAAAATTTTGGAAAAAGCTGTGGCAAAACAGCTCACTGAGCACCTCTCCTCAAATCAGCTCTATGAACCTCTCCAGTCTGGATTTCGTCTTCACCACAGCACTGAAACTGCATTAGCCAAGGTAGTCAATGATCTATTATTAGCCTCTGACGCGGGCTTTAGCTCTGTCCTTGTTCTTCTAGACCTAAGTGCAGCTTTTGACACTGTAGATCATGAGATTCTCCTGGAACGTATGGAGAACTATGTTGGGATTTCTGGTACTTCACTTCAGTGGTTCAGATCGTATCTATCTGATAGATCACAATATGTCCACTATGATGGTTGCTCATCCAGCAGCTCCATTGTAAAATACGGAGTACCACAGGGTTCAGTTTTAGGCCCTCTGTTATTTTCACTCTATATGTTGCCTTTAGGAAACATAATTAGAAGTTTTGGGGTAGATTTTCACTGCTATGCAGATGATACTCAGCTATACATGTCTATAAAGCCGGGAGAGTTTCCACATGCTATGGAAACCTGTGTTTCCGGGTTGAAAACTTGGATGACTGCAAATTTCCTTCTTCTTAATTCGGATAAAACCGAGGTTCAAATTTTTGGTCCGAAAAAACACCGAAATAATTTATCCCATCTAACCTTAGACTTAGACGGCGTCAAAGTATCTCAAAGCCAGCTGGTAAAAAATCTGGGAGTCACAATGGACCCAGACCTTTCGTTTGAGTACCATATTAAGCAAATCACCAGAACAGCATTTTTCCATCTACGTAATATTGCCAAAATACGAAAATTCCTCTCAAAGGATGATGCTGAAAAACTAATACATGCTTTTGTTACGTCCCGATTGGACTACTGCAATGTGTTGTTCTCTGGCCTCCCAATTACCTACCTAAAAACTTACAGCGGGTGCAAAATGCTGCTGCTAGACTATTGACTAAAACTAGAAAGTTTGATCATATAACATCGACTCTTATCTCTTTACACTGGCTCCCTATCCAAACCAGAGCTGATTTCAAAGTTCTACTACTAACTTACAAATCTCTGCATGGATTGGCACCACTGTACCTCTCCGGTCTCCTTGCACCCTATTGCCCCGCAAGGTCTCTAAGATCTCAAAATGCCGGCTATCTGGTAATACCCAAAGTTAAGAAAAAAACTGCTGGAGGTAGGGCGTTCTCATATAGAGCACCTCTTCTTTGGAACAAATTACCCATCTCAATTAAGGAAGCTGATACTGTCTCGACATTTAAAACTAGATTAAAAACGTTCTTGTTTAGTCAATTCTATGATTGTTAAAGGGAAGTATGTGTGTACTTTCTATGTAAACCTGGGATGTGTGCTTGCCTATGTGTGTATCACATGTAACTTTTAAATTTTAATTATAGCTTATGTTCACATTGCCCAGCTAGATGTTACAAATAAAGTAAACCTGTTACTGTATATTGTTAGTATTATTATTATTATAGTTCCGTTGCTGTATATTGTTACTGTTATAGTTTTTATTACTAGTTGGAGACAACGGGGGACTGGCTGTTTTCATCCTTATTCGTATAAGTATAACCTACTTTAGAGTTCTTTCCCCTGGAACAGATTTCATGTTCCAACTGAGGGGGGCTGTCGTTGTTTTGGTGTGTGGGGCTGCATCAAATACCCTTTTTGCTCTGTTAAATTGCTGCACTAGTCCACACTTGACCGGTGGGGATCTCATTCTATTTTGACTGTAACTGTTAGCTGCTCCTGGCATTCTCTAATCCCTGCTCTCCTCTCTGTCCCCCCCCCACACATTCCCTGTGGTGTGGGGGGTTTGAGCTGTCAGGACCTGCTTGGTCGTCGGTCTGCCAACGCTGAACCAGGTCGTCACCCGGAATCCAGTCTCCATGACGGCCAACAGCGAGTTTCCCGGTCCCATCCAACGTCTATAAAGCCGAACAATGGATTTTGGTGTTTCAAAACCCATTGACACTGTATGACTATGTTTAGCTTGTGTTCTGCTCCTCTCTCTTACCAACCGTCTCTGGAGGAGGGGATCCCTCTCTGAATTGCTCCTCCCAAGGTTTCTTCCATTTTTTCTCCCGGTGGGAGTTTTTCTGGGAGTTTTTCCTTGTCTTCCTTGAGGGTTTAGGTTGGTTGAGGGGCAGTTCTATGGGCGCATGTGAAGCCCTCTGTGACATGCTTGCGTGTAAAAAGGGCTATACAAATAAATTTGATTTGATTTGATTTGATTTGAATTAGGCTTTGAAATCGTGAGAAAATCATCAGTCTTCTTTGCTTGAGACTGGGGGGGCGTGTCGTCTGAAGGAGCTGAAGCTCCACCCCCTCGAATTTATTGAATTTAGCAACAACAGGAACAAATAGTTAAATCAATTGCAGATATCAGAACAGACCCACCTGCAGCCTCTGAGTGTTATATGTGTTAATTACTTTGTCTTTACATCTTACCAGCTGAGTAACAGAACTAAGCAATAAGCCCCAAGAGGCCGTGGTTTTCGCTGATTTTAGAACAGGTAAGGGGAGTTGTTAGGCACGACGCGAACTTGCGGGGGGGGGGGGCTTATTGCTTAATTTTACAACGGCATGGAATGCGATAAAGCCAATCACAATCAAGGATGGGAATAACCAGTTTTAGAATACAGGTGATATAAACCGTCTGTGATCTGATGTAGATACGTGGCTGTGACATAGGTAGGTTGGATTTTGCCCCGCCTATACAAAACCTGAGCTGAAAACGGGTGAGAAACTGTTCAACGGTCTAACTTCATACTTCAGTGCGACAACGTTTTCGCGCTGCACATGCTTTCAGCAACTTATTTCACACGTATTATATAATGTAGTGAGAAGAAAATGATGGAATTTGCTATACAGCACCTTTAAAGATGGTGTCGTCAATGTTGTTGAGAAGCACGTTTTGTAATATTTGCCAAGATAAACTTCACATCTTGATAGCAACTAATAGGCTACATCTAGCCACTCAACTTCACGCTATTTGACATGAAGTTACTTTCGGCAAATATGACAAAAAGTGCTTCTCAACAACATTGCCTACTCTGCGTTTAAAGAAAGAGAACCCAAGATAACGCGTTTCAAAATCAATGACTGCTAAATGACTAAATGTAATATGGTGCCGTTTGGCATGCAATTCCTTTATTTTCCAGATGGTGGCGCTTTAGACAATGGATGAGAAAAGGGACAAAGGGAAACCATTGCCATAGCAACATCAACCAGCTGCACTAGTAGCATTCATTTTCAGATAAGATTGACAAATGAAATATTCCCTTGCTTTGATCCCTGATATCTTTGACAATAGATATCTCTTCTTACCAGTTGAAGATATGATGTCAACAGTGTGTGTGTGTGTGTGTAGGAGTGTGTGTTTGTGTGAGAGTGTGCACACGCATCTCTATTCATAGTCTAAATATGGAAATGACTGGTAAAAAAAGTGTCATTCTCCCCAGTGAAGAGCTTTTCCATTTTTATGTTTTCTCTGTTGCAAAGGACCAAACGGTGTGATGGTGGAAGGGAAGCCTCCCTCTGGGAGCCTGGGTTTGATCCACGATGCAGTATTGAGCTGTTACATACATTCAGGCAGCCACCCATGGCTTTATGTGTGTCGGCTGCTTAGAGAGTTAGGGCTAGGTTAGAGGGTTAGGGTTAGAGGGTTAGGGTTAGAGGGTTAGGGTTAGAGGGTTAGGGTTAGGGTTAGAGGGTTAGGGTTAGAGAGTTAGGGTTAGAGGGTTAGGGTTAGGGTTAGAGGGTTAGGGTTAGAGGGTTAGGGTTAGAGGGTTAGGGTTAGAGGGTTAGGGTTAGAGGGTTAGGGTTAGAGGGTTAGAGGGTTAGAGGGTTAGAGGGTTAGGGTTAGAGGGTTAGGGTTAGAGGGTTAGGGTTAGAGGGTTAGGGTTAGAGGGTTAAGGTTAGGGTTAGAGTAGGAACCACAGCAGACATCCCCCTGCATGAACACACGCACACACATGAACACACACACTTATGTACCACACACATCGTGGAGAAAACACGCATCACAGAGGAGTCTTGTGGCATGGAGACAGCGTGGGAGAGCACTACCTAGATGAAAAAAATATTTTTTTCATCAAAGTGAGCCAAACACCCACGCATCCTTATTAGCTGCAAAAGTGTCTTGCCTAGCATATAATAGTTAGTGTACATGATTTAATATTGTACAGTTTGATACAATGTCTTAGGAGACAGTTCAGTAAAAGCATTAACACATTTTTGTGTTTCAAATGGGGGCTTTTCCTGTTTGATGGTGATGAGATGTTGCAGTACAACCTGGAGTAGAGCAGTTAGGGGAGGTTTAGTGTGGAGGGCCACTGTTACCATTTGTCTGATGGTGCTTTTAAACCTTGACCATCACCATGAATAACATCCAGCCAAATGTAAGTTGGGAAGTGGAGGTCTGAGCTGTGTGAGGTAGCTGTCTGCATGTTCCCAGCGTGCTCCTCAGCCTCTCTCAGGGACCTGCCATTGTCTCATCTCTCGGCCACCACAGCCAGCTGCTGCACAGTTGTAGCTTTTTCTAATTATAGCAGGTTGGATCTGAGGAAGACAGTTCTTCTTATCTGCTCAGTAACTGAACTGCATGAAGTATTCATGATGCCTGCATCGCTTTCACAATAAGAAGCTATTTTTAGCGGATGTGCTGCCCTATTTGGAATGCTAATCAAAGACTGGACTATCTTCGGAAACAGCTTTTTCATTTGCTTGTAGTTTACTGAAGTACTCTTCAAAACATGAGAACCTCCAACCACCATACCATAGGCTTTTTAAAATGTCAATGACCATTATGACGAATACAAATATACACCACCCGTGATCTTCTCAAATGAAAGCTGAACATTCAAAGTGTCTGGTCTAAAATCTAATATCTCCGCTTGCAGCAGAGATGAAGGGCCTGTTGTAGTGGGAACTGTTGTAGTGGGAACTGCTTCCTATGGAGAATCAGGATGGCATGTCGTAATCATCATGCATCACGTCTGGGCCGAGCTGTGAAAGTGGACTGTGATGACATTTTAATTAAAGCTGTAATGAAGCCTGATGGCAGGGCCAGTCAGCGGAGATCTAATGCTGTTAATCCAGATTCACAATCTCCTCAGGGTCTCAGACATGCACCTATGGCATCTAATGCACCATCAAATATATTACATACGTACTATTTGCAACATAAAATATGAACCCCACATTTCCAAAATAGGACTTTCAAATGTAAATATTTGTACTTTGATAAAAAATAAAATTAAAAAATCTACAGGGGAAATTATTACATTTACATGTATTCATTTAGCAGATGTTTTTATCCAAAGCGACTTTCAAGAGAGAGCTTTACAAAGTGCATAGGTCACTGATAATAACAACAAGATAGCCCCCGAAATAGCCTATTTCGGAGCTTATTGGTTAGTGTCAAGATATAGAAATATCAATAGGATTTATTTTATCACAAATAGCGCATGTGAAATGTACTAAACCAAGACAGTGTTGTATTCTGGGTTTGTGTGTCTAAAATGCTCATTTGCTCCCAGATTGCTTAAAGTAACACGTAGAAGCGGATTTCTGCCAATCAGACCGTGAACCGTAATTGTTCTTCAGAAGTGTCTGCACCTGACTGACAGGTAAAAGGAGACAGGACCAGTCCTCGCTGGCTAGAAGGGGTGAGTGTGAGGGGGTAAGTGTGAAAGGATGTAAAATGACTATTTAGTACAAGCTAAACAAACACCTATTCTCTATTCACCATCCTATACATTAAATGATATAAATAGGCTCTACAAAGGATGTAATAAACACCATGGAGTTTTCCTTCAGAGCGGTGGTGATGAACAGGGGTTGAGGTTTGTGTTTTGGTGAAAGGTGCTTCATGGTAGTGCTGCGTGTCTTGACAGGGCTTTCTTCAGAGCTCATATTAGCTCTGGGACTGTCATGGGATGCTTAGCTGTTCAAACAAGAAAATCACTTCTCTTCGGTTACCAAGGAAACTGTTTAGAGAGGCTATTTTCTCCTCACAATTTTCTTTTCATGAAGACACACACAAGAGCGTGGATTGGCTGAACAGCTCCTGCTGAAGCCAGCCTGCTTCACATGATGTTTTATGGTAAAGAAAAACTGAAGCAGATTCCTATATTCTCAGTGGTTGACTTGCACTTTGTCTATTGTGCCTCATAAATGTTTACAGAGGAACAGGAATAAATATGGCTCTTCTAAATGATCCTGCAGGAGGCTGGGGTTATCTGTGTTACAGTGAGAACAGAAATGTTTTGACATCTAGTACGGCTCTTAAGTCCTGGTTTTTTAACTTTTCACAAAACTATTTATCCCTGGCAGTGTTCTGCTTCACTAACAAAATCACACAACTAAGCGAAGATTAACACTGTTGTTGGAATACACTGTTTCCAGGAACGTGATGGCCATTTAGCTCTGTGATGACGGAGCAGATGAACCCGACCGTGACGGGAAGGTCTCTTCTGCTTCCGCAACACAGCAGCTGAACGTCACAGCTTCACGGATCCCAACACAACTGCTTGTTTCAAAGTGACATATGGAAGTATGCATTGTAAGACACTCATATGGCTATTTTAATGTAATTATAAGCTTCAAGCCCAGAGGTACCAAACCTTTGCCACAGCTGTCATCACTTCCTGTCACACTGAACTGATCTGAAGCTGGGACATTGACGAAAAAGTTATTTTCGAAACTTTTATCCTTTTCATCATGTACACACACATGGGAGGAATCATCCAGAGAAACAGGAGGAATCATCCAGAGAGACAGGAGGAATCATCCAGAGAGACAAGAGGAATCATCCAGAAAGACAGGAGGAATCATCCAGAGAGACAGGAGGAATCATCCAGAGAGACAAGAGGAATCATCCAGAGAAACAGGAAGAATCATCCAGAGAGACAAGAGGAATCATCCAGAGAAACAGGAAGAATCATCCAGAGAGACAGGAGGAATCATCCAGAGAGACAGGAGGAATCATCCACAGACACTTTATTCATGACCCCTTAGCATCTCTGCCCACAACTCTTCAAACAAAGACAATCAGAGCAAATAGAAAATAAAAACTTGACAGGTGTGTTTCTAACGTTTAACAAACAGATGTGGATAAAAACTGAACCATCACGTTATCTGTGTATCCTACTATCCATCTCCTCCATGTTCAACATACTGTCCTGTATCCTACTAACTAACTCCTCAGTGTTCAACACAGGAAATACTGATAGACAACCAAAAAGTCTGCTTGTCCTTCTTCTGTTTAAAGTGGCAGTGTTGCGTCCTACACGTCTGGTGATTAATGTCTTAAACCTAACCCTAACATCTATGGGATAAGACACACACACACACTCACTCCATGTCTTCAATACAGTGTATGTTACACATGTTCATCATGTGATTGTACCATTTTTAAATGCAGAGATGTTTCCAATTCTCTCACAACTTGATCTAATTATTGCTCTCGCACTACATAGGGGACACGCTGCACAGTCCAGGTACATCATCTGAAGACTGTACAAGAGTAATACTACTATCGTCCACTCAAGATTAGTTGGATATTACTAAGCTATTCATAGCTATAATGACATAGTTTCCTCATTTTAGGCCCTGAAGTAATGAATGACTTAATACATAGAAACCAGAAAAACATAAACAACTCCCTGGAACCTCCAATGCAAAACTATTTGTCTAAAATATACATCTTTATCAACGGAACATGATGGCTGTGTTGAAAGTGTCAAGATCTGTTAAGAGTAAATATACAGTACATTGAACCAGCACTCAAGAGGATGTGCATATTGTTCAGAAACTCTAACATCTAATTTACATTTATAATATAATCCTATGAAAAATATAGATACATTATTAAAATGTCTTTAAAAAGGTGTTTATGACTGAAGTACAAATACTGGTCCAATTGTAATAGATAGCTTAGGCTAGGTTGGGTTGAAGCCCTTGGGGTAGTTTGGTCCGTATTCTGTATTTTACCTGTAAACCAGGGCTGGATGAGTCTGAAGATCGCAGCCTACTAACTCCTAACCGCCAGGGCCACACAGTACATCAGGATTGCTGTAAGAAGATATGTCTGAAAGATTCTGGGATCAAGACAAGGACACAGATATTCTCTGTGATGACAGAACTCCAATCAATTTTTTCAGGACTTTGGGGAAGTAAAATTGAATAAAATGATCATGAATAAAAACATTAATACAGTAAAATTCATGCAAAGTCTTACTGTGATATAACGAATCACACTGATGGTAAAAAATGTTTTTGTTCATTTTAGTTCACAAAATATACAAAATTGGCAACTTTCTTTCTTTTTTTTGCATTGGACAGATTAGAAGCTTACACAATAAAGAATTGAGTTTGCTCCCAAATTAAAACAAACACAACAAAATTCGAGCAAACAGTATAATGGAAGAAAACACTGAGTATTTAATGTAAACTTGAAACTGTCTCAGTTTCTCAACACCTTAGGGTGAATGGAAAATAGAAAGCACACAGATTTAAATACTATTTACAGATTATACCACCAAACACACATAACTCAGAAATATAAATACATACACATTTACAAAGGCAGTTATTTAAAAAGCAGAAATTGGTGTAGAAAAGAGAAGAAAGAGGGTCCCAAAGCATCCAGGGGTGGGCTGGCTGTACGGCTCAGGCCTACAGTTACTGGTGGTTTTGGTTTGTCTCTTAGTCCCCGAATTCAGAGTCGAGTCTTTAATTGGATGGGACCATATCCTTAATGACAGGTTCTCTGTTTAGGTAGGTGGCCCAGTAGACCAGGTTAAAGCTTCCAAACAGAACAGGGAACATTATCCTCGACATCCGGTCAATCTTACTCACGCTGTTAAACGTTTTCTTGCTGTCCGCGGCCTTGCCCTCCACCTTGGTCTTGCCAGGGTCGGACACTCCGCCCTTGGCGATGGTGGGCAGGCCTGAGTCCTTGGTGATGTTGGGTGCATAGTTGGCCACTGCTACGGCATACGCGTTGTTCTTCTTCACGACAGATGCCTTCTCTTTTTTCTGTCCAGGGATCGAAAGTTCAGAGATAGTCATCAGAGCTCACAGGAAGAACACCATGTGACACTCTGTCTCCTCCAGCCAGTCAGACTTAATGAATGAATTCACCGAGGCAGGCTCATAACAAGACAGAATGGGATCTAGGAAAGGCATCAATATAAATGCAGGGGAACGGGGGAAAGATGACGGCAAGGTCTCATATATACTGTCAAGACGCACAATATCTCAGCCTCTGTCTATAGCTTCATTCCCTTCCTGCCTGAAGAGGTAAGGTCAGCTCTCAGCTGTATTGACTCGTCATTAGGAGCCCTCATACTGCAACATCTACCTGAACATCATAGTAATCACTTGACCTGTATAACAGGCTATGTTCTGGGCAGGAGAGGAAGCTGAACACAAACGTATTCACTGCTGAGCTTGTACCGAGGAATATTACATCTGACTTAAAATCAGAGTGTTCTCTGTCTGGAGAACTCTGCATCTGAAGCACAGCCAAAGGTGCTTACACACAGCATAGTGCAACATCCTAGATTGGAGAGGATCCCCTTACAGAGAGATGTTCTGTAACAGAACCTCGTGGACAGCAGGACAGCAGTTACCTTGTCATTCACAATGCTCTTCCCGTCCCACGCCCACCCGCGCTTGGTGAAGTAGTTGACGGTGGCAAACTCAATGAGGGCGGAGAACACAAAGGCGTAGCAGACGGCGATGAACCAGTCCATGGCTGTGGCGTAGGCCACCTTGGGGAGGGAGTTCCGGGCGCTGATGCTGAGGGTGGTCATGGTCAGCACAGTGGTCACCCCTGCAGGCACAGAACAGACCAGCACTCAGGGTGAGCTAGAGTCAACAGCCACTGAAAGGTCAACTGGAAGAAAAAAAAATATTGTTGTTAAAACATCCAGAACTGGTCCAATGTTGAGGTTTGGACACGTTGTGTCACGTTGTGATTTGTGTCTCCGTTCCGCATCTCTTTAGATGACATTTACATTACGATGCGGTACGAGCTGGGGGTGGAATATGACACCACTGCTAAGGGTCTGAGGACGGAACTGTATCTTCAGCATGTCATACTCTTTATCCCCGGGCTGAGCTCCACTAACAACACAACTGGAGTTAGTTCAAGTTGACCTTTCAGGGAGTCAGATGGCTGAGCGGTGAGGGAGTCGGGCTAGTAATCAGAAGGTTACCGGATCGATTCCCCGCCGGGTCAAATGATGTTGTGTCCTTGGGCAAGGCACTTCACCCTACTTGCCTCGGGGAGAATGTCCCTGTACTTACTGTAAGTCGCTCTGGATAAGAGCGTCTGCTAAATGACTAAATGTAAATGTAATGTAAATGTTTCAGGGACTTCCTTCGTCCTGGTTCCCAGCCTTGCAGGCTCACTATGTGGCTGTTTCAGATTGGTGATGACCTTCTTGTTAACTGTAAACTATTCCTAAAGCAGAGTTTGCGTTGATGGGAGCATGGTCTCCACTGTCACCATGTGCAGAGTACAGTCCTGCTGTCAATTGTTATTACTACATTGAAGATACTGTAACATATTTAGGCGGAAAGTGTTCAACACATCAAATTCAGGTGAAAACGTTGACTCCTCAAACTCCAGACTGACGGTGAGCTTCTTGCCCGTCTTTCTTTCTCTGAAGAAGAAAAATAAATCATCTTCTCTACAAATGACACAAAAGACAGTATTTACCCGAAATATATTTTTAGAACCAACAACCAGAAAATAACACTTTGAATTTCTTTAGCCTATTTTTTTTTTTCTTATCAGAAGAGAAGAGAGCACAACCGTATGTGGCACCAAAATAATGAGGATGACTTGAAAAGCACACAGTGAACCATGAGCCAACAAGCCCCTCGTTCGACACAAACACAATTCAGACAGAGCCTGATCCATTAAAACTGTTGGAAGAGCCTCACCATTATCCACTGTGCCAAGGTCATCATACTGTCTCAGTCCAGCTTGAGGTTCTCTTAGATTTTGCTACACAAAATGAGTTAAGGCAAACCCAGTTTCTCCTCTCAGACAAGGAATATAACACTGCATACAGCATGCTCTACTGTAAATAATATAGTATACTATACGACAGTATACTATCTGTACATATTATACTTTACTGCTGTATAAACTCTATATAATATAGTATGCTATACTGCTGTATTTACTCAGGTAGCAGACTGCAGTGGCTTGACATGCAGTACCGATGAGTACCAGAGCTGTTTAGCTAAGAGTGTAGATTCAATTGCAGTTTCATATTAGAGCCCAGCTGAGCATTTAATGCTGTCACATCACATCAAGTTGGTGTTGCACAGTTCCAGTGACAGTCACAGGGGGATCCCCTCTCCCACCCCCTGGCTCCCGCACTGAGGCACAGATGCAGGGTCTGCATGTCAGACTGGAGGGTCAGTCTGGGACAACGCTGGCCAGCTGAGATACAACTGCAGGGAAGAAATAGAGGATTCCTAATCTTCACCCAACACAGTCCTTACCTACCTAACACAGTCCTTACCTACCTAACACAGTCCTTACCTTCCAAACACAGTCCTTACCTACCTAACACAGTCCTTACTCACCAAACACAGTCCTTACCTTCCAAACACAATCTTTACTCACCAAACACAGTCCTTACCTACCAAACACAGTCCTTACCTACCAAACACAGTCTTTACCTTCCAAACACAGTCCTTACCTTCCAAACACAGTCCTTACCTACCAAACACAGTCCTTACCTACCAAACACAGTCCTTACCTTCCAAACACAGTCCTTACCTACCAAACAGTCTTTACCTTCCAAACACAGTCCTTACCTACCCAACACAGTCCTTACCTACCAAACACAGTCCTCACTCACCAAACACAGTCCTTACCTATCAAACACAGTCCTTACCTACCTAACACAGTCCTTACCTACCAAACACAGTCCTTACCTACCAAACACAGTCCTTACCTTCCAAACACAGTCTTTACTCACCAAACACAGTCCTTACCTACCAAACACAGTCCTTACCTACCAAACACAGTCCTTACCTACCAGCCACAGTCTTTACGCACCAAACACAGTCCTTACCTACCCAACACAGTCCTTACTCACCAAACACAGTCCTTACTCACCAAACACAGTCCTTACTCACCAAACACAGTCCTTTCCTACCAAACACAGTCCTTACCTACCAAACACAGTCTTTACTCACCAAACACAGTCCTTACTCACCAAACACAGTCCTTACCTACCAAACACAGTCCTTTCCTTCCAAACACAGTCCTTACCTACCTAAGACAGTCCTTTCCTACCAAACACAGTCCTTACTCACCAAACACAGTCCTTACTCACCAAACACAGTCCTTACTCACCAAACACCGTCCTGGCAGGGACGGACTCCCTGTTGAGCCAGAAAGAGACCTGAGACAGGATGACAGTCATGATGCAGGGCAGGTACGTCTGGATAACAAAGTAACCGATCTTCCTCTTCAGGTGGAAGTGTGCAGTCATCACCGTGTATTCACCTGGACAGCACAGGAACAAGGACGCATTCAGGGACTTTTATGTTGTTATTGTAACATTTCATGACAGCATTAGACAAGGCGATGCATGGTGTATTGTATGTCTAACAGCATTATGAGCTGCTTGATTTCATATTAAAGTTCTGTGTTAGGATATCTAGTTGAGCCATTCACATTGTGATATCCTGCATCATACAATATCTACAACTTTATTTCAGGCTGGGGCGTGAGGATGTTTCCTGGTGTCCATTTTCTCACACTCATATATTGAACAACTGATGATTCTATAATAATCACATGAAGCTGGCAGAAGCTTGCGGCTAATGAGGACATGCTGGTGGTGCAGCTGATGGGAGATCTGATCTCAAAGAGAAGCTCAGATTAGACATGAGGCGAAGAAGAAGAGTGTTACCCATGGCAACCGAACAGAGAGAAATATATCTAATTTGCTGCAATTCTGCAACGAAGGCCTTGATACTGCCACTAGACAGGAGGGGGCTACTTTCTAAACAGGAGGGAGGGACCGCTCAGTCTAATCCCTCAAGAGTTTGTTTTCACTCTTTTATTCCAGTGCACTTCCAGTGTTTTATCCATTGATGTGGCATACTCTCTCTCCCTTTCTGTCTCTCTCTCTCTGTCTCGCTCTCTCTATCACGCACACATGCGCACGCACACACACACACGCACACACACACAAACATGCACACAAACGCACCCACACACACACACTTAACATAAAGTGAGCCAGCACACTCCTAGTCCGCTATATACCTCTACATCATGTGTAATTTAATTAGCATGCCTGTCCTCATGCCTGTCTGCTGTGGGGGCAGACAGAGGGGAGGGAGGGAGAGAGGGGAGGGAAAGGAGAGGGAGAGAATGGGAGTGGGGGAGGGGAAAGAAGGGGGGGGGGGGAGAAGGGGGGGGAGAAGTGGGATATGTGAGACGTGGCAGCAGTCTCACCAGAGAAGCTCCTGCTGTCTGGTGAGAGCAGCAGGATGGTGATTACAGCACGATGACGCTCATGTCAGCAGGCGTCCTAGCGTAGGAGACAGGCCCTTTGCCAGAGGGACACAACATTGCTCACAAGGAGAAGCTGATCCACAGTCAGCGGACCAAAGGACCAGGCTAGCAGACCAGAGGACCAGACTAGGTGACCAGAGGACCAGGCTAGATGACCAGGGGACCAGGCTAGCAGACCAGAGGACCAGGCTAGATGACCAGGGAACAACACCAGCGGACCAGGCCAGCGGACCAGACTAGATGACCAGGGGACCAGGCTAGCAGACCAGCGGACCAGACTAGATGACCAGGGGACCAGGCTAGCAGACCAGAGGACCAGGCCAGCGGACCAGAGGACCAAGCTAGATGACCAGGGGACCAAGCTAGCAGACCAGAGGACCAGGCCAGCGGACCAGAGGACCAAGCTAGATGACCAGGGGACCAGGCTAGCAGACCAGAGGACCAGGCTAGATGACCAGGGAACAACACCAGCGGACCAGGCCAGCGGACCAGACTAGATGACCAGGGGACCAGGCTAGCAGACCAGAGGACCAGGCTAGCAGACCAAAGGACCAGGCTAGATGACCAGAGGACCAGGCTAGCAGACCAAAGGACCAGGCTAGATGACCAGAGGACCAGGCTAGCAGACCAGAGGACCAGGCTAGCAGACCAGAGGACCAGGTTAGATGACCAGGGAACAAGGCCAGCGAACCAGGGGACCAGGCCAGCGGACCAGACTAGATGACAAGGGGACCAGGCTAGATGACCAGAGGACCAGGCTAGCAGACCAGAGAACCGGGCTAGATGACAACACGTCTTTACTAGGAATGCTAATATGTTAATGCTCATGTTGGCAATTGTCTCTCGTCCTGGTGCTAGGAGGAGGAGACTGAGTCTCTGGGAATGTCTCTGACCCATAAGACAAGCACATGAACACTCATGAAGGTGAGAGGTGTAGTCATTTCGTAAAGGTGCCATGAACACTTATGAAGTCCTTTATTCATGTGGTGTTTTGGGGTTCTTTACAGTCAGTGTCTTGTTGTTCTCTTGGCCCCATGCAGGATGTCCCTCACAACCACGCCTGCAGGCACACGGGGCTGCCAGACGGCCTGGTTTCACAGCACACTAGACGAGCCTCCCACACTGCACTGGTGAATTATTAAGCTGCTGTCAGCCAATCACCAGCACCCAAGCACATCATCAAACAAGGAAACAGCCTTGGGCAGCCGCCTGTGCGCTCCTATTGGTTGAACCACAACACTTGTTCTAGATTGCAGCTTTTAGTTGTGCATAAAGAACAGGACAGGGATTCGCTCTGGACGGGGGGGCGTCTTGCTGTGGAGGTTCTCCTCAGAGAGGAGACACACCAGAGAGGAATCTAGGAAGAAGCTCCTCAACCTGGAAGGCTCTCTCTGTGCTGAGGAGGGAGAGAGCTTCAGAGCTGTGGTGTCACCCTGCACTGTTAGGAATCCAACCTCTGTGACCAGCTCCAACTCTGAGAGCGTTCCAGGGCCTTAATGATCCGTGTGACAAGGCTGCTCCCAGGAAGACGGCTGATCTTAATTACTGAAGACCACTGCATCTGCAGGGTATTGATCTGGCCTGCAGTGACAGGCCTGATGACAGGACAGTCAGTGTCACGCATTGGACAATGTTAAAGCCCCTGTCTCACCTCACTACAACAAACTATCGCTAGTTAGTTAGTTAGTCTGTACGTTGGGTTAGTCATGTGATGCACCATGTCTGGGAGGTGAATCAGCAGTTTTTTAGGATGACTCTGGGCTTTTGACTCATGATGAGGACTCATGATGCTCAACAAAAAATGAAGAACTACATTTAATGTGGGAATCTGGTTTTTGAAAAGTCTCATAAGAAAGGAAATTTTAAGTGACCACCCCAAACCTAATTCAACCTAATTGAGCTTTGCTGTGGGACGACTCTGGATATGCTAATGACTCCTCTCTCTCCAGCCCCTCTGAGGAAGACACATCTGTTCCCCTCCAGTGATTTCTGCTTCAGCGTGTCTCCAAGCCCAGAACACAGCTCCTCCTGCTTGGTGAACGCTTCGCTGCTCGCCCGTTAGACAGGCTGTTCCTCCACAGTGCCAGGAGACACCACATCTTCTCAGTAAGGATCCTTGTGTTGCTGACTGACACCCAGACACACAGATTCCCATTCTTACCTGACCCCTCCTTTCACTCTCTCTTTCCCTCTTTCTCCCTCTCTCTTGTTCTCTCTGCCTCCTCTCTCTCCGTCTCTGTCCCTCCTTCCCTCTCTCTCCCCGCCCCCCCTTCTCTTGTTCTCTTTGAGTTATTTCCAACCCCCAACTGTTAGTTGAGGCAGTTGTCTGCACATCATCATACTGCGACTGAATTTCTAAAGTCCTTTGTCCTCTGTAAGAGGTTTTCTGTTCTCTGGTGAAGTATAACGTCCTGGGAGGGGCAGCAGGTCTGCTTCTGTTGTCACACGCACGGTGACACGTTCTGTAAATCATCTGCAGGTTGCCTTACATGTGGCTCCTACTTTAAAGACAACAAATCCCTCCTTTCCTACATGTCCTCTTCAATAAAGATGCTTAAAAACAAATCAACAGCCATCATTCAAGCTGATCAAAGTTGTACAGAGCTGGCAACAGCCCTACCCCTCCTGTGTGCTACACCGGTGGCCATCTACAGCAAGCTCTTTGTGTGTACTAAAGGGTTGGGGGTACCTGTGCTAGACTTGATGGTTTCTTGTCCTGCAGTTTTCCCCACCAGGTCGTACTGGTTGAGACGGGAGCTCTCCTCCTCCACCACAACGGAGGATGAGGCGTTGTAGGTCCAGGCATACGTCACCTCCGACATGGTGTAGGCATCTGAAGGGGGCAGGGGATCAGTACTGGAGCTACACAACCAGGCAGCACAACAAGAAGTACACAATTAAACTGCTACACAATGAGACACAGAGGAGAGGACGCCTGGTTACTGTGTTGTTTACTAGAGGGACAAGATTCAACACTGGGTGACTGGGTGAAAGCAAATGACTCTGACCAAGGTCATGCTGCTGGTGCAATCTAGCTGGTGGACTTCTCAATCAATGACCCCTCATGATACAAGACATATAATGTCCAGAATAACTTAATGATAATCTACTTTGTGACAGCTGTTTTTGTATTTCTCTTTAAAAGATGTTGAACATGATCACTCACAGCTGCCAAACTTCAGGGGACAGGAGTGGAAGTCCATGGGGAAATCTTCTAGATGCATGGGACACTCAGCATGAACTGTTAACCTGCGTCCGAAACCCAGATACAGACACACATACCCACACATGCACACACATACCCACACACACACACCCACCCATAACCACACACACACACCCATAACCACCCACACCCATACACATACACAGTACATTAATACAACATACAGTGCAGGTTACATGTTTTTCATCTGTGTTTGTTAAATGAGGGACAACATGTCTCTCCATGGTACACTGTCTCAGTCACTGAACCAGTTCAGATGTTTCCTCCCCTGCTGTCTGTAAACCAGCGCGGCATGAAAGCATGTTTCCACTCTGCTGCTTTCACCAATTAAAACGTGTCAGGTCAGCAATCACCTCCACAAGGGATGGAGAAAGGAGGCGTCTAATATAATCAAACATGCTCAGGTGAAGGAACTGAATGGAGAGCAGTTACAAAGACGGGCCCTGGGATGCAGAGATACAGCAGAAACCAGAGCAGGTCTTCCCATTCCAGTCTGGAGCTTTATAGTTTCATATGAACGACCTGGCTATGCTCTTTCCAAAGGGATTTTCTCTCAATGCTTTTGACAATTCAATGCTTTTAGCAGTATCTGAGGGGAGTCACTTGTCGTCACTTGTCACAATAATGGCTGCTGTCAGACGCCATTCCATAAATCACAGCTTTATTGATTTCGAGAGATTGAGGTAGAAGGAGGGTTTTTTCAGAGACCGATTTAATGAGAAGCAAAGGAGATGTGCAATAACATTTCATCTCTTATTTATGTCTAGGAATCCTCTGTTAGGTCAGTTTCCTTCTATTGCTAAAATTTTATTATGATGTTATAAAATATGTTGAAAGACAGTTAAATTAGGTATTAGTGTGTTGTACATGTGTCATATCTTAGATGTGAAGCAACACATGCAATATTTTGAGTGGTTTGGTTTTAAACAGAGTGAGATGTTTGTGTGTACCTCATGGTGTAGAGCAGAGTACCATCATCTTGGATCCTCAGTAGCTTGTTGGGCATGGTCATGTTGTGGGCGACTGACTTCTTGCCGTTGTGGAAAAATGTATCTGGAGTCCAGATCTTACTGGCCATCAAATTGTTCAGTCGCAAAATGTTCATTGGTCCCTCAAACTTCAACCTTTCATCTTTCCAGCTCTGCCGGAAGAAGACGTCGATAGTGTATTCCTGTGGAAGGAACATGGTCACTCACAACAACCTCAACATGTGTACACAGATCAGCAGAGCAGCCCAATCGGAGCGGCATGAAGGTGCTGTTCCTTGACAAAACCTCAATGAAAACTGTTTTGAAAAGGTTAGTTGGCAAAGCCAGAGTTCTTTAATTAAGCCTGCAAGTACAGACACTCACACGCATTGATTTAGCAGCCTCCCTAGGTCATGAACATGGAGGCAGACCAAGCACCCATTCCCCCCCATACACCCTCTCCCCCTCCTAGAGCTAGCATGGGATATGGGATAAGGATAGGGTACAGTTAGCATGGGGTTAGTTTTGAGTTAGGGTGGGGGGTGGGGAGGTTAATGTTAGGTACTGCTCTGTGGGTACATGGTAGTTTCTGTAACCTTGATCTAAAGTGTAACCATGAGGCTGTTCCTATGGGTGTAGGTATCACACGCCAGCACTGTGTGAACAGCTCACATGATGATTATCCTGAGCTCACAGGCATGAGTGCCCCGGCCCCCCCTGAGACGATCACACAAACTCCAGGAGCAAGTCTCCAACACCCCACACATGAACACTCACATGAGTGACTTGAGTTAACTGATCACTTCTAGATGAGGGGCCGTGGCATTAGCCATCACCTGCATTCAGACATCATAAATGTTTAATCAATAGTCCATCACTTGAAGAATGCCCCGTCTCCCTCTCTTGTCATTTCCAAGGAACCCGCAGATGATAAACGCTTGTTTATTTTCTTGAAAACAAGCAGAAGATAAACGAAGAAGTGACTTGAATAAATAATAAAGTATTAGTAATTCATAAGATAAAGCTGCCAATAGATGAGAGAGCATTACCTGGCATGTATGCAACAAAGACTGCTTTTAAACTGAAGTTAGCACTTTTACCCTGTTTGATAGATCTAACTTTAAAAAATAATAAAATATTAATTAAACATTTAGTGTGGAAACATTAAGTACAGTCAGTTACTATTCAGCAGGTTAGCTGTTACATGCACATTTAAACCACTTAAACGTAATCAGCTAACAAGTGTAATCGAGATGTTATTGTTGCTCTGCGAGTACGTACTGCACTGTTGTATAATATTTCGTTTACCGTGCATGTTGAGAAGTGGGTCCTTTGTCATGTGGCTTGTATATACAGACTGTTTCCTGACTGTGACCATCGAAATACTGTAGAACTATACACTTCTGATCGTTGATCTGCTGCTGTACTTTCAATATACACTACTCATGAGTCGCTTTGGAAAAAGCGTCTGCTAAATGAATGAAACATTGTAAATGTAACCCAACGATCCCTTAATAATAATAGAAAGAAGGGAGCTGGACGAGGGCATGCTGCCCTGCTCTCTGAGGTGCATCATGAAGGGAATCAGGCAGTAGCTGACAGGGAGACAGTCAAGCAGAGGGGGAACCTGATGGGAGGATTCAGTGAGTTTAGGACTGAACTGGAAAAAAAAGGACCCTCACAATGAACACAAACTGTCTGCTCTTATCTCTCCTTGTCATGCAGTGTTCCTGTTAAAGAGAGGGATCACAGAAGGCAGCGCTGTGGAGAACATTAACTGGCCATGAAGGATCCAAAGAGATACGTTTTAGAAAAGCAAACAGGTGTGCAGCCTGTGGTATGAGGAGCACTAGTCTGGGAGAGGAGAGACTCAGAGCTGGGATGAGGAGGAGGAGAAGCTCTGGGCTGGAAGGAGAAGGAGAGGCTCTGGGCTAGAGGCCTGGCGTGTGGAGTCCAAAGTGGAGACCAGTGTGGAGGTCCTGGCCTCTTCAGGAAGGAGGTTGAAGGGAGCTAGCAGGTCAGGATGCAGACGGACTGTGTGTGAAGAGGCAGTGTTCTCACCATATCTGTGTCTGACACGGGGCCAAAGCTGGTGACGTAGATGTTGGTCGTCACTTCTGTCACACGATCTGAGGAGAAGAACAGAAATGAGAGACCAGAGCTGCAAAATATAAATCTTTCCTTACCGACAAACATAAATATGAATATACTTGATAAATATGAATATATGTTCCTCTGGTCTGTCCTCCCTGCTCCTCCGGTCTGTCCTCCCTGTTCAACTGGTCTGTCCTCCCTGTTCCACTGCTCTGTCCCCCCTGTCCTCCCTGTTCCACTGGTCTGTCCCCCCTGTCCTCCCTGTTCCACTGCTCTGTCCCCCCTGTCCTCCCTGTTCCTCTGGTCTGTCCTCCCTGTTCCTCTGGTCTGTCCTCCCTGTTCCACTGGTCTGTCCCCCCTGTCCTCCCTGTTCAACTGGTCTATCCTCCCTGTTCCACTGACCTGTCCTCCCTGTTCAACTGGTCTGTCCTCCCAGTTCCTCTGGTCTATCCTCCCTGTTCCTCTGGTCTGTCCTCCCTGTTCCATTTGTCTGTCCTCCCTGTTCCACTGGTCTGTCCTCCCTGTTCCTCTGGTCTGTCCTCCCTGTTCCACTGGTCTGTCCCCCCTGTCCTCCCTGTTCCTCTGGTCTGTCCTCCCTGTTCCTCTGGTCTGTCCTCCCTGTTCAACTGGTCTGTCCTCCCTGTTCCACTGGTCTGTCCTCCCTGTTCCACTGGTCTGTCCTCCCTGTCCTCCCTGTTCCTCTGGTCTGTCCTCCCTGTTCCTCTGGTCTGTCCTCCCTGTTCCACTGGTCTGTCCCCCCTGTCCTCCCTGTTCCTCTGGTCTGTCCTCCCTGTCCTCCCTGTTCCTCTGGTCTGTCCTCCCTGTTCAACTGGTCTGTCCTCCCTGTCCTCCCTGTTCCTCTGGTCTGTCCTCCCTGTTCCACTGGTCTGTCCCCCCTGTCCTCCCTGTTCCTCTGGTCTGTCCTCCCTATTCCTCTGGTCTGTCCTCCCTATTCTACTGGTCTGTCCTCCCTGTTCCACTGGTCTGTCCTCCCTGTCTTCCCTGTTCCTCTGGTCTGTCCCCCCTGTCCTCCCTGTTCCTCTGGTCTGTCCTCCCTGTTCCGTCCTCCCTGTTCCTCTGGTCTGTCCCCCCTGTCCTCCCTGTTCCTCTGGTCTGTCCTCCCTGTTCCTCTGGTCTGTCCTCCCTGTTCCACTGGTCTGTCCCCCCTGTCCTCCCTGTTCAACTCGTCTGTCCTCCCTGTTCCTCTGGTCTGTCCTCCCTGTTCCTCTGGTCTGTCCCCCCTGTCCTCCCTGTTCAACTGGTCTGTCCTCCCTGTTCCTCTGGTCTGTCCTCCCTGTTCCTCTGGTCTGTCCTCCCTGTTCCTCTGGTCTGTCCCCCCTGTCCTCCCTGTTCCTCTGGTCTGTCCTCCCTGTTCCTCTGGTCTGTCCTCCCTGTTCCACTGGTCTGTCCCCCCTGTTCCTCTGGTCTGTCCTCCCTGTTCCTCTGGTCTGTCCCGCCTGTCCTCCCTGTTCCTCTGGTCTGTCCTCCCTGTTCCACTGGTCTGTCCCCCCTGTTCAACTCGTCTGTCCTCCCTGTTCCTCTGGTCTGTCCTCCCTGTTCCTCTGGTCTGTCCCCCCTGTCCTCCCTGTTCAACTGGTCTGTCCTCCCTGTTCCTCTGGTCTGTCCTCCCTGTTCCTCTGGTCTGTCCTCCCTGTTCCACTGGTCTGTCCTCCCTGTTCCATTGGTCTGTCCCCCCCTGTCCTCCCTGTTCCTCTGGTCTGTCCTCCCTGTTCCACTGGTCTGTCCTCCCTGTCCTCCCTGTTCCTCTGGACCACCGGCATGTCCTTCGGGTCTACTGGTAAACCCCAGGGCAGGAGACCAGGGTTCTATCTCACTGGGACAAAATGTTGAACTATGTCATGACACAACAAACCCAAACGTTTCACACAAGCCTCCAGGTAATATTGCGTAGAACCTGCCAACAACAACAGCACACAAGCACAGCTCTGTCTCTGCAGTATGTCTGCTTCATTAAGCACCGCATCTCCTCTCCGCTCGGCCAATTCCAAAAGCTTTTAGAGGTTTCTATCCGCCTTGCCCGGCACACCACCTCGGTGTTCCAAAGAGCTTCTCATTAGGCTGACTAAAGTGCTGTCAGGAGCAGAGCCACCCTGCATCTCCCCTCCCTGCGTCTCCCCTCCCTGTGCCTCCCCTCCCTGCCCCTCCCTGTGCCTCCCCTCCCTGCGTCTCCCCTTCCTGCGCCTCCCCTCCCTGCGCCTCCCCTCCCTGCGCCTCCCCTCCCTGCGCCTCTCATCCCTGCGCCTCCCCTCCCTGTGCCTCCCCTCCCTGCGTCTCCCCTCCCTGTGCCTCCTCTCCCTACGTCTCCCCTCCCTGTGCCTCCCCTCCCTGCGTCTGCCCTCCCTGCGCCTCCCCTCCCCTCCCTGCGCCTCCCCTCCCCTCCCTGCGTCTCCCCTCCCTGTGCCTCCCCTCCCTGCGCCTCCCCTCCCTGCGTCTCCCCTCCCTGCGCCCCCCCTCCCCTCCCTGTGCCTCCCCTCCCTGCGCCTCCCCTCCCTGCGTCTCCCCTCCCTGCGCCCCCCCTCCCCTCCCTGTGCCTCCCATCCCTGTGTCTCCCCTCCCTGTGCCTCCCCTCCCCTCCCTGTGCCTCCCCTCCCTGTACCTCCCCTCCCTGTGCCTCCCCGCGCCTCCCCTCCCCTCCCTGCGCCTCCCCTCCCCTCCCTGCGCCTCCCCTCCCCTCCCTGTGCCTCCCATCCCTGTGCCTCCCATCCCTGTGTCTCCCCTCCCTGTGCCTCCCCTCCCCTCCCTGCGTCTCCCCTCCCTGTGCCTCCCATCCCTGCACACGGACATGTAATGGATATCCTTACTTATTCATGAGCTAAAGGGGGACCACAGTGGGTGGAGGGTGCAGTACATTTAGCAAGACATACTTCAAACTTCATATTTCATGACATATATTTAAGTATGTAAAGCTACATTACGGAAGATTTTCTACATGATTCAAAACCAGAACAGAAGCAGATTTGTTTTCTTTTTTTATGCAAAATGACATTTGAGAGAAAAGAAAACATGCAATAACAACATGCTGGGAAAAACAGTAGAACACTAGGGGGCTGGTTAGTAACCTTTATCTAGTGTCCTGGCATACAGAGATGTTTTATGCTCTGGTTTGGCTTCATGAAGTGAGATTGTGTGCCTACATTATGTAAATGTATATACATACATATAAAATAATGTTGGGGAAATCAACAAAGCTGTAATAAAAAAGATTGTAAAAACCAATTCAAAAACACAACATACCTGTGTACATTTTAACAAACAAATAATATCAAACTAAATCAAGAACAAAAATAATTTGAGCCATATTTTCTACTAAAAGTGGCACCTTAGCATAGCTGAAGACACAAAAGAAGACAGAAGAAGAAGCCCTGGGATGTTTAAGACCAGAGTGCTTTTACTGCCCCAGGACCTCAAACCACCCATTTATAGTAACAAGGAACAAACTGTCAGAGGTTAATTTGTGTGTCTCAGACGAACAGACCGAGTTTAACGGATGAGCTGTGGAACGGGCAGTTTGATCATCTGTCCTCGTCTTTCTACCAACACGCATGATTCATGATCCAACGGTCACAAATAAACTCAGTTAATTCAGCTGGATAAACCTAATCCGGAACAGTCAACAAAGCATTAAAACCCAATATATCGTTTCAATTGATCTGTTGAATTTATCCATAACAATACCACATAAACCTAATTTGCTGAGAGGGCAACTTCTTTATATTGTATTGATGCAACGACATTGTAAGTAACTCTGTGAACTAGTTCTACAGTGTCACCACAAAACAAGGCCATCTTCTGTTCTCAGGGTGAGAGTGAGTCACCTCTCTAAGATGTCACAGCCTAGCAGACACCAGCCCATGCTGACCACATGATGAAGACCAATAATATCTAATCTACTATTGTCTTGACAACATTGAAAAGGTGATTGGTTAGCTGGTTTTGGATGCTGCTGGAGGAGGACTGGGGTGGTTAACCATCCTGCTGACCAGTCCCCCAGGAGGACTGGGGTGGTTAACCCTACTGCTGACCAGTCCCCCAGGAGGACTGGGGTGGTTAACCATCCTGCTGACCAGTCCCCCAGGAGGACTGGGGTGGTTAACCATCCTGCTGACCAGTCCCCCAGGAGGACTGGGGTGGTTAACCCTACTGCTGACCAGTCCCCCAGGAGGACTGGGGTGGTTAACCCTCCTGCTGACCAGTCCCCCAGGAGGACTGGGGTGGTTGACCCTACTGCTGACCAGTCCCCCAGGAGGACTGGGGTGGTTAACCCTACTGCTGACCAGTCCCCCAGGAGGACTGGGGTGGTTAACCGTCCTGCTGACCAGTCCCCCAGGAGGACTGGGGTGGTTAACCATCCTGCTGACCAGTCCCCCAGGAGGACTGGGGTGGTTAACCCTCCTGCTGACCAGTCCCCCAGGAGGACTGGGGTGGTTAACCATCCTGCTGACCAGTCCCCCAGGAGGACTGGGGTGGTTAACCATCCTGCTGACCAGTCCCCCAGGAGGACTGGGGTGGTTAACCATCCTGCTGACCAGTCCCCCAGGAGGACTGGGGTGGTTAACCCTCCTGCTGACCAGTCCCCCAGGAGGACTGGGGTGGTTAACCCTACTGCTGACCAGTCCCCCAGGAGGACTGGGGTGGTTAACCCTACTGCTGACCAGTCCCCCAGGAGGACTTGGGTGGTTAACCCTCCTGCTGACCAGTCCCCAAGGAGGACTGGGGTGGTTAACCCTACTGCTGACCAGTCCCCCAGGAGGACTGGGGTGGTTAACCCTCCTGCTGACCAGTCCCCCAGGAGGACTGGGGTGGTTAACCCTACTGCTGACCAGTCCCCCAGGAGGACTGGGGTGGTTAACCCTCCTGCTGACCAGTCCCCCAGGAGGACTGGGGTGGTTAACCCTACTGCTGACCAGTCCCCAAGGAGGACTGGGGTGGTTAACCCTACTGCTGACCAGTCCCCCAGGAGGACTTGCTAAACCAGCAGTTTTGCTGTGCTCTTCCCCGGAGCACTGCTGTGGCTCTTAAATACAGACATTTAACAACTGGTCATGCTGACCTATATACTGTAGCTGGGACAAATACAGACCCTGTCTTGAAAATAAAAAATATATTGTTTGTTTGTTGGAGTTTAGAAAACAAATATTCCACTGACACATCAAATTTTCATGGATGCATCATGTGAATGCATAGAAGAGGGCAAAAAGGAATATTTCTTCATGCGGCATGCAGTTTTTCTGGGCACTCTTTTAGAATGGTTTTGTTCTGTGATGCATATAGATCTGTTTAGGATGTCCTCCCTGCCCCACATACAGGACAGTACTCAGGAAGGTACAGGACAATCTTCCACCCCCTGACCAAAGGAACACCTCTCTTTCTGAACTTTCAGTTTCAAATCACACCTGATGGGAGGCAGTGGTGGGGTGAGGGGCACTAGGAGAAGAGGAGGAAGAGGAGATGAGGAAAGATGGAGGAGGAAAGATGAATAAAGAGAGGGAAAGGAGGAGAAGTAGAGGAGGAGAGGTAGAACAGGAGAGGAGGAGGGGGTAGAGGAGATGCACAAGGACTGGAAGGAGAGATTCGGTCACCATATAGAAAGATTCTTCTGTGTTCTTGGATGAAGACGTTTAATATGTCACGTTTCTGTGTATAGAGAGATCATCTCTCCAAGGTCCATCGTTTATGATTCACAATAACACCCTGGCATTGATTAGCTCTGCTTTGAGTTTATAATCCTCATTACCCCATTATGGAATAAACATCTCATACAGGGCACACACACATTCACCTTAGATTAGTACCTCTTGTACTTAGAATCTTGATTAAAACATATTTATATTTGGTTATTAAAAAGTAGAAATACAAGACCAGGTAAGTTGTGGTTCTGAGTGGGTCCATGCTGCCTGCATTTTTACCACCGTGAGGGAGCGGAGGTCAACAAGGATCCTGACGAGTCTGACCCTGCCTCTACACTCACACTCACACACACCCTGCCTCTACACTAACACACACACACACCCTGCCACCACACACCCTGCCTCTACACTCACACACACACACACCCTGCCTCCACACACCCTGCCTCCACACACCCTGCCTCCACACACCCTGCCTCTACACTCACACACACACACACCCTGTCTCTACACTCACACACACACACACCCTGCCTCCACACACCCTGCCTCCACACACCCTGCCTCTACACTCACACACACACACACACCCTGCCTCTACACTCACACACACACACACCCTGCCTCCACACACCCTGCCTCCACACACCCTGCCTCCACACACCCTGCTTCTACACACCCTTTCTCTACACACCCTGCCTCTACACACCCTGCCCCTACACACCCTGCCCCTACACACACACCCTGCCCCTACACACACACCCTGCCTCCACACACCCTGCCTCCACACACCCTGCCTCCACACACCCTTTCTCCACACACCTTGCCCCTACACACCCTGGCTCAGACAAATCAGTTGACATGAAGAAACATGAACAGAAACTGTAGAACATTTCCTAGCAGTAGAGTTGTTGCTGGCGAGGCATCGATGCAAACGGTCACAATGATACCAGTGAAATGATGGCTGGCTTATTATCCTTTCGTAAAAAGTCATGGTACTACTGTAATTTACATTTACTAAATGCCATTACATTCCTCATCCTCTCAAGATAAGGGAGAGTGCTTTTACGGCTTAGTAGCGCTGACCTAAGATATGAATATCACAATACAGTAAAACACCTAGGAGAAGGAGCAGGCCTGTCAGAGCAGGGCCTTCACGCTGGTGAACCAGCACAGCTCCGTGACACAGTTCTGTCACAAACACAGAGACAATGGGAGGACGCGTGGCACTGCCCTGCTGACTCACAACACCAGGAGACGGGGAGATCCACGACCAGCCCTGGGTTCTCACTGTCCCAGAGAGAGGAGGAGGAGGAGGAGGGAGGGGAGGAGGGAGAGGAGGAATGAGAGGAGGAATGAGAAGAAGAACGAGAGGAGGAATGAGAGGAAGAATGAGAGGAGGAATGAGAGGAAGAATGAGAGGAGGAATGAGAGGAGGAATGAGAGGAAAAATGAGAGGAGGAATGAGAGGAGGAATGAGAGGAAAAGCAATAGGACGGGAGTGAGGAAGAGGAGTAATGAGAGGAGAGAGAGGAGAAGAGAGAGTAGGAGAGAGAAGGAGAGAAGGAGAGAGAGGAGAAGAGAGAGGAGAAGAGAGAAGGAGAGAAGGAGAGAGAGGAGAAGAGAGAGGAGAAGAGAGAAGGAGAGAAGGAGAGAGAGGAGAAGGGGAAAGGAAGAAAGATGAAGGGAGAGGAGGAGAGAGGGAGGGAGAAGAGGAGGAGGGAGAAGAGTGATGACAGGAGGAAGACGAGGAGGAAGAGTGAGATGAAACAGGTAGCCTCCCCCCAGCGCTCCCTGGCACAGTGTCTGTCTCCCCAGGAGCCTCAGGTTGCTCTCCCTCCACCTGGGTGCTGTCGTGCTGTCGTGCTGTCAGCCTATCAGCCTGTCAGCCTATCAGGCTGGACCCCAGACATACTGTTCTCATCACCCCTCTTACATGATTACTGAGTAGATCACATGGCTCTGCCAACGAGCAAGGACATAGTCATAGAGGTCATAGTGTTCAGTCACCTCCCCCCTCTGGTGGTCCAGGACAGTCACCTCCCCCCTCTGGTGGTCCAGGACAGTCACCTCCCCCCTCTGGTGGTCCAGGACAGTCACCTCCCCCCTCTGGTGGTCCCGTCCGGCTGGGACTCACTGCCACTGTTGTGGACTTATAAATCAGTCAAGTGCTCCTTGTTCCCACAGACAGTGGGTTCCCCTACAGACTGAAACCCCAAGCTGCTCACCCCCCAGTCCTGGACGCAGGCGGTTGTCATAGCCGTCCAGGAGGCGGTCCAGGATGCGGGTGAACAGGGTGATGTTGGTCTTGAAGGCGTTGGTGGCAGCATCAGCAGAAACGGACCTGGATAACACACCAGAGTTAACAGCAGCAGCTGTAGAGCTGGGCTTCATCACAACAGACACAGGGAGCCCCTTCCTGTGGCTGGGAGCTGGGCTTCATCACAACATCTTTCCACAGAAATTAATCACGTATTTTTAAACATCAGAAGGCCTCTCATTCACTCACATGCAGACACATACACAGAAAACACACATACAAACAATATAGTGCACACACACTCACAACATATGTGCACACACACACACGCATACAATATAGTGCACACACACATACACACACTCCCCTATCACTCTGCTTAGCTGACCCAGTTCAAGGCTGAACATTTGTGTGCCATCTGATCTGGGAAAAACACACAATTGAATATGCAAACGTAGCGGTACACTGAGGGTAGAATATATATATAATACAATACAGACCATTCTTTGACCACCAAAATTACAAACATACACTTCTGAACCTTGATTTTCAGTTACTAGCTTTGGATAAAAGCATCTGCTGAATAAATGAAATGGAAATCTTGTAACAGCATTGTTCATTATCGTTCATTTTTTATATTCATAACATCTTGAACCCACTGTACTTGAACAATGCAGGTTGTATAAAAAATGACCATCATCTCCAAATAATAAACAGACATCAGAGCACCAATCCTGGTCCACTGAGCCAACACACCTTAACCATGACACTGGTTGTACATTTTTATTCAGTGAAGTTAGTCAATATAAATAAATAAATAGATTCTATGTATTTGCCTATTTTCCCAATTTGTGAAGAGTACTTCTCCAGGGCCTCTAACGGATGAGGCGTGACTACATCCCAGACTCCCCCTCACCACCGCCGGGACCGCGTCCTCAAATCAAGACGACACAATCAGTTTACAAAGACCCCCACTTTGACAACTATTCACTACCGCTTGCTCGATACCTCACGCTGGGGCATTATCACAGAGTCGAGTCCATCCAAATCCTACATCGTTGTTCTTGTGTTCTGAGCTAACATGAATTGTGTGGCTCAGTATGAGTGAAACAGAGCTTTGCTTCGTAATGAACCTAAAACCTTCCTTCTATTAATTACCTCGTCTTCCAGAGGATCATCAGCATGAAGCAGATGATCAGATATGGAAATCCACTCTCCCTATTCCTCATTGCTGCATGCACACCTACACAGTAAGAAACAAATGAACAACAAATGAATGAATGATTAATGCAGTCACATAATTAGCAAAGCTGCTGTAAAAGGCGTTTAAATGTGTGGTATGACCAAACCTAGTGTATGGCCTCAATACCCAAGTCGTTGGGCGGCCCACACCATATCATGTCAATATGAAAGCTCAATTGAGTATAACAGCGCGTTAACCAGGGACACCCAATTAGTATTCAGTGACACGTAACATGCCTGTGTTGAATAATAATGTATAGGCTACTGGCTAACGTGATATTCAACTGACCATTTCTGAAAGAGTTAGCATTTAAATCCCCAGTTTATCAAAACGTTTAGTTCAGAGAAGCATTTAGGAGGGATACCCCCGTTAACAGAAAACTCTAAAATGTGGGTTAATTAAAGCAGAACAGGCAAGCCGTTAAGATCTTAGAACATGTCATGCTTTTTTCATTCGTAGATTCATGATAGACTTTTCGTCCGTAAACCACATTCAAAAACACTAACCTGGAATGTAGGGTGCACTTGCAAGTGATCCGACCTCAAACCGAGAAAAACGTAAGAGTTGAGCCCAATTAGACCACAGGTTCTGTTGCTACCGCACGTCTTGGAAATTCCAAGAAATGACTATTGAACACTGGGATCTCACAGCTTTCTCACAAGCTGATGAATTCTTTTTGGAGGGCTGATAAAATTGTAGTCCTAGCATTCACAGTGGAATAATCATTTTACATTCTGAAAGCTGATTCCAGTTCAGTGTAGATCGTGATACAGACGCGCTCTCTCGGTCCCTTGCCTCTCTTCCCCCTCACTAACTACAGAAAAAGCCAATGAAGAACGACACCGGGTCCTAAAGGTAGCACAGTTTAGTATTTGAAAACTGTCACCGAATGTTATTTTCTTAACGGTTACAGCCTACGATTTAGATTCTCATTCCGGTTAGAGTTAGTCCGGTAAAATGGGCAACAGTGATTTAACGCCGCTATCGACGATCATAGTTCGTAGACAAGTGAACAAGGCACTCGACTTGAGAAAGAGCTGTTCCTTCAGGACCACGTGCTTTCCTTAGAAAGAAATATCTTATTTGACGAAATTTAAATATGCCAGGTGCAGGGGCGGATCTCGAGATTTTCATTTAGGGTGGCAATGGGGTGGCAAAGTTGTTGGGTGGCCTCCTGGAGGCAAATCAAACCCAAAGTACGTGGGTACAGTACTCCCTATGGTAAATGATTAGGCTAGAACATTGTAGTTTAAATCATACAGTAACATTAATATTATTTATTGAAATGTTCTGTAATGTACAAATAATATTTTTCCGTGGGAAGATTGAGGTTCATGTTGTTCAATTGTAACTTGTTTCACTACATGCTCTTATGGTTCTCCCCTTTTGGACTATTTTTTCACAATGTATGCTTCATGTTTTGACTACCCGCAATGTTTGGGGCTATCTCGTTGTAATGATCAGTGACCTATGCACTTTTTTAAAGCTCTCTCTTGGAAGTCGCCTCGGATAAAAGCGTCTGCTAAATGCATACAATTTTTTTGGGGGGTGGCAGTATTTTTTATTGGGGTGGCAGCTGCCACCCCTTGCCACCCTTTAGATCCGCCACTGGCCAGGTGTTCTTTAATTAATCATGTACATTTGTCATTAATCAAAACCCATCTTTTAAGGACATTTCCATAAAGACAATAACATGATATTATCAGTGGCAAGTAAGGGATTCACCTGAATTTCACACTTGAGAGTACATGTGTGGATAAATCTCTGTGCCGAGGTCCTGTAGGGGATAGTCCGCGTGCCTCCACGCTCTCCGGGGACAGACCTCAGGTGCTTTTCTTCACACAGAGCTGCACATATCAGGAAGAGATCTGCACATGGTCAGCTCAACAGACATGGCACAAACCCCTTCATGCCCAGGACAGTGTGAGAAGTGGTTAGGCCGTGCTTTTAGGGTCACCAGCATGAAGAATAGAAAATACATATTCATCTTATTTCTATGTTCTGGATTAGACGGCTGAGAACAAGAAAATACCCTGTTGAACTTTGTTGCAAAAGTTCCATCAAAATCAGTTCCTATATCAAATAAAAATGTGTTGCCATAATTCATTTAGTCACAGTGTAAGCACAGCACATCAGTCACATACAGATATTTCCATTTTTAAAGAGGAAACATTATTTTAGATTTAGAGCAAAGGCCATGTGCTCCTGATGTAGGTGGCATGTGTGGGAGAGTAACACTATGAGAGCTGAAAGAACAAGGATGAATTGAGAGAAAAATGATAGAAAGAGAAGTTAGAGTAGGTTACAGTAAACATAAGTTTCACTTGGGTAATAACTCTTAAGTTTGAGCTTTCCAGGAGTGGATGATAGTGGATGTTAAAATTCATCTCCTTTTGGTAACAACCTTCAACTGCCCCTTTACAGCATCCACTTACCCCTCACCCACCCCCTCCCCCTACTGTGCCTTCTTAAACTTTACAACACCACTTCATTATTTAGCAGCTCTTATGGATCTACATTGTTACTATCGGTATTGCTATGCAGTCACATGGTAAATAACATCAATGTAAAGTGTTAGGTTGTGTGTGTTGTGTAGTTGTGGAAGGGGTTGTGTAAGTCACAGTATGCCCCTGGTTGTCACATTATTCCATTGATTCCCAAACCAACCTCTACATGTGACAGGTCATCAATACCACAGTCAACCTCAGCAGTATGACCTTCACAGCTAGTGTCTTGTCTGGACCTGCCTGGACCTGTCTGGTTCTGTCTAGACCTGTCTGGTTCTGTCTGGAACTGTCTGGTTCTGTCTAGTTCTGTCTGGTCCTGTCTGGTTCTGTCTGGTTCTGTCTGGTTCTGTCTGGTTCTGTCTGGAACTGTCTGGTTCTGTCTGGACCTAACTGGACCTGTCTGGTCTTGTCTGGTTCTGTCTGGTTCTGTCTGGACCTGTCTGGTCCTGTCTGGTCCTGTCTGGACGTGTCTGGTCCTGTCTGGACATTCAGAAAGAACCTCGATAACTGGCCAGTGGCTGGTAATGAGAAATGTGACATATTTGCATTGCTAGGTGTTGCATCATGTCACTTCGTTGACAACAGATCACTTCGGCACATCTGGGAATGTGCTGCAACACGAGGCAGGTTCATCCTTGCTAAAGGGATTTGTTTTAGGAGCTGTGAACAACTACTGTCGCTGACGCTGAGAGTGTACCGCTTCCTCAGGTAGGGAAGAGCTTATTATGTGGAAGACATCATGCGATCCTCCATATCAGCTTGTTTTAATGACAAAAGTTCTCAAATTAGTGCTGAAGCAGGAAGCTCCATCATTGGTACTTCCTTTGGGTACCAATGATGCTATCCAGACATGTGTCTTGTCTTTAGTGTACACGATACACCACTCAAAACGTATTCATATATGACTAAAGGTGTGCTTAAGTTAATATCACAACCCAGACCTGCTCCTACCCAACAAGATATTTGATCACAGTGCCCCCTCCTGGACAGATAGATGAACATAGCCTTGGACTGATATTTACTTTACATGAAAATGAGTTATCACAGTTTGGCATGTATTACATTAAACCCTAATCATAATTTTGACAGATAGATCCAACCAAAAGTAGACAGTGCACGTGGTCCTACTCCAAGGTGGAATTTGTGGATGTTTGGGCTATCTTACAGATTATCAAAATACCGTCACAAAAGACATTAAGTGGTTTAACAGTAACCCACAGCATTTACATCCACAAATGTGGGTATTCTATTGTAATATTGGATGATCAAAATCAAGGTATGCTGCCACAGACAAACCCATAACATACACACACACATACACACACACATACACACACAAACATGTACAGAAAAACACAGACAAATACACGCACATACCCACCCACCCACGCACACACCCACCCACACACAAACACACACAGACACACACATGAACCATCACCAGCACATCCAAAGCTCTTGATTCCACTGAGCTGTTGAACCTGTCTCCTGCCTGTTGCCGAGGCAACAAGCGTTCTGTGGCAGAAGAGAGATGCAGAGTTTAGGGCCTGTGACATGCAGCTACACAGCTTTCAATACACAGCCTCTAATAAACAGCCTCCTCTACACAGCATCCTAGACACAGCCTCCACTACACAGCCTCAACTACACAGCCTCCACTACACAGCCTCTAATACACAGCCTCCACTACACAGCTTCCACTACACAGCCTCTTATACACAGCCTCCACTACATAGCCTGTACAGTTTTTTATAGTCGCTAGGATACATTTCTCAGTACTTAGGCCACTTTTTCAAAACTCTTCACTCAGTTCTCCTAACCGAGGCAACAAGCGTTCTGTGGCAGAAGAGAGATGCAGAGTTTAGGGCCTTTGAAATGCAGCTTCACAGCTTCTAATACACAGCCTCTAATAACCAGCCTCTTCTACACAGCCTCCACTACACAGCCTCTAATACACAGCCTTAACTACACAGCCTCCAATACACAGCCTCTAATACACAGCCTCAGCTACACAGCCTCCACTACACAGCCTCTAATACACAGCCTCAACTACATAGCCTCTAATACACAGCCTCCACTACATAGCCATTACGTAATACACAGCCTCTAATACTCAGCCTCTAATACACAGCCTTTAATATCCAGCCTCTAATACACAACCTCCACTACACAGCCTCTAATACTCAGCCTCTAATACACAGCCTCCACTACATAGCCTCTTATACACAGCCTCCACTACACAGCCTCTAATACACAGCCTCCACTACACAGCCTCTAATGCACAGCCTCCATGACAGCCTCTGTTACAGCCTCTCATCCTTCCTTCCTGCTGTTGTCAGGCTGTAAAACCAGCTGTGCTCCCAGTACACCACCAAACACAACATCTGTGCAATGTATTTCATTATTTAAGTACTCAGTCTTATTATTATTATACTTATTTTGCTACATTGTTGTTTTTGTACTATTTAGTTTTTTACTCTTGTTTGTAAGAGTAATTTGCTGTAATCCTGCAAATTTCCCTATTGTGGGACTAATAAAGGATTATCTTATCTTACAATTGTCCGCTACTATCTATTTGATTATTAAAAACTGTACTGTTGTAGGTAGCTCAACGGCACGAAGCTTTTCATTGTACTTGTATACTTGTGTATCCTGTACATCTGACAATAAAACTTGAATTGAATTGAAGCAGCGCTCACAGAAGGAGAACCATTCAGTCTGAATGCTCCAGGCACACACAAACAGGTCTCTGCCATGGGAAAATCAATTACCATATAAATGGAAGCTTGTACTACCACATCATTAGATAATTTCAATAATTATGTTATAATTGAGAATATTGTTTACAAACAAGTGTTTGGCATAAGATGGTGTTTTGTAGTTGATGTGCTCTCCTTGTCACAGATCCGTCTGCTAACTGTCAGATGCATTTGAGGATATCTGGGGTTAAAGGTCACGGTGTCTCGTCCAGAAAAGACAGCAACAAAGACTGATCCTGCTTCAGACAAACACACTGCCTACTGAGCCTCAAAACATAATCAAAATTTATAAAAAAACGATGTGTCAAACTAATTTTGATGTCTTCCCTATCATCCATTCAACTCCACAGATGAAGTAAACACTCTTGGATCTGTTCCAACTCCACAGAGCAAGTATACACTCTTGGATCTGTTCTAACTCCACAGAGCAAGTATACACTCTTGGATCTTAACTAGGAGAGCCCTCTCTGACCTTGCAGAGTCATTTTATGTACAGGTTCTCTGCACATTCACTTGCAAATTTATGTCAGGTTACCAGGGAAACAAAACCAGCAGAATTCTACCGCATCCATCTCCTTTTATGCAGCTTATTGCATCATAATGTATTTTACAATAGCAACGTTTCTTCAAACAGCATTGACAAAAAAAATAAAAAAAATATGTATTTGAAGAACAACATAAGACCAAACAACACCACGCACAGAACAGGGAGTTCTTGGCAAAGAACGAGAACAACCTCCAACAGACGAGAAGGCTGTGATAACCACGGCAACATCTCTGCATGTGTTTGTGACAGTGCACCCCTCATATCTATCTGTTGTTAAATGGCTCACCAACAGTGTAGGGCTGTGGTTGGTGTTACCTTAACAACAACACATTCAGGACATCACCATATTGTGCATCTTACAACCTGGGGAGTTTCTTTAAGGTACCCCACATGTGCAGTATCATCCCTGTGTTCATTTGAAATATACACAGTTTACAGTACATTTACATTTACATTTATGCATTTAGCAGATGCTTTTATCCAAAGCGACTTCCAAGACTTCCAGTGCTGTAATAAGATGATTCACAGCGAGGCTTTTGCAATCATGCACCATCCTTCAACAACAATGGGCTTTCCAACATTACCAAAAACAACCAGCAAGGGGTGCTATACTAAAACATTGTACTAAGAATCATTTTCCACACTGTGGGCAGAGCTACTGTAACCCAAAGGAGATAACAGTTCACTGATATATTCTTCTACCCTAAGTAGGCCAACACCATCTCTTGGTCAGTTTTTGGCACTTTCTTCATGAGATGCAGTTTGTACAACTAATTTACTTGTAACTGGGAATACATGAGATTACATAAAATTTCAGAATTCACCTGCCATTAAATGAACATCTCACTGTATACAGCATCCATGCTCTGTTCAACAGGATCAGAATATGCAAATCGTTTGTATATTCATTATTCTCATAATGTCAATGTCAATTCATTATTCTCATAATATGAATTCCACACAAGCCTGTAAATAAAAGTACATGGGGAGAGAACTACCAGTAGCTACCATACATCATTCTCTGCATCCATTTCTGCGGCAGCAGTCAGTGTCTCTTCGTCATCGTAATCATCATCATTTTGTGATGAAAAGCATTATGTTGGGGGTAACTGCTACTACAACTTGAAATAGGCACCAACATTTACTTTGTATCATGTTGAGTATGATCAAAACCAAGGTGACGTAGAGGCTACAATCACCAGCGTATAGGCCTAAGCAAAATATGCCTTAACTGTTCGTAGTATGTTTTTATATTTAATATACCATTGAAAATGCTATTTTATTAAGTCCACCACTTTTTTACTGTAATATTAACGGACAGTGGGGTTAAATGTTCAACGTATGGACTAGGGTTATTGCATTCAAATGGGTTTTGCATTCAAATGTATGCATGGATTCGGCAGCAATAGTCTCCCACGCCAATTGAATACGCTGCTAAAGCCGTGTTGCTTTTTTCCGGAATAGGCTATGTGCTTAGATTGACCATAAACACGTAATGAAACTTATATCTGAAGTGTGGTGAAGTATAGTTTTTAGTCGCCGGGTGCCATGGTGGATCGGAGCTCCATTGATTTTGGCTTTTAATAGTTCTCCTGCCCGCGCTTAACTCTGAGATGACGTACTCTGAGTTGATTTAATAATTTAAAATCAGCTTTTCTGGAACCGAAAGGTTGGAGTTTCCCATTTTAAAGTAACTCAACTCAGAGTACAGGGTTGGGCTCAGAGTTTGTTAAACCCACTACCTGGAATACCCCCCAAGCAGGGCATGACATTACAATTTTTGCTCACCAGCCACTGGGGCTAGTGGTTTTCCAAAGTTACTAGCCACTCAGCAATTTCACTAGCCACAATTTTGTTGTTGGGAAATTACGTTTTATTTGATTAAAGTTGACTACGGTTTGCTACAATTTTCTTGAAGAACTAGATTTACAATCCTTTCAAATGTAAATGACCATTTTAAACACCCAAAACCAAGACAACATCAAATGTATGTGTCGCCAAATCTTCAGCTCTTATAAGTGTGTGAAGCTCCTTTTGTATGAAAATATGCAAACGATTAAGACAAAGACAAAAAGAGTAGCTCAATTACATATAATGGGGTGTAAAGATGCATTGAAAATGTATGAACTGAACAGAATCTATTTTTTGTCAGATCTTTGTCAATCTGTTTTTTGCCAGAGATGCTCTCTGACAGGGTGGGAGAACAGGACCGAGTCTATGAAATGATGTTTCATTCATGTCAACTCGAGCTGTGTCCCTCCTTCATGATCCATCATTACTTTTCTGAAATTGCCTTTCTTGTGTTGTGGTGTTCCGACACACATGACTGTGTAGTCCCTGTCGCACAGGGCCTGACCCATCCAGACCTGTTAGCACTGGGCCTGACCCATCCAGACCGGTCAGCACTGGGCCTGATCAGGTATGATCGGACCAGGGGAACGACCCCTCTGTGCTAGAGACGGATATGATCGGACCAGGGGAACGACCCCTCTGTGCTAGAGAGAGGTATGATTGGACCAGGGGAACGACCCCTCTGTGCTTGAGAGAGGTATGATTGGACCAGGAGAACTCAGGAGCACAGAAGAGGAGAAAGACCCATCATGTGTGGAACTATGGACTCTTTTATTGGTCAGAGTGATGCTTTGCTCATCAAGGATCTTTTTCTATGACAATTCTAAAGTCTCTGTTTTGCATAGGGCAACGGTATATATAATCTCAACTACAAAACACACAAGGTCAGTATTTTGTACAAAGACTGTTATTATTGTGAGTATGTGTACAGGAGGTGGATCGATCACAATTGTTTGCGACCTCTTGAACACAAAGGATTTTTTCCTCCCACATTTTTCACGCCAACTCTCCGAAATACATCCATGCCTCTACTTTCTTTGCTTTGGATGAAGTCCAAGGAATGATAATGAATATTTGTTCATATAACTGCTAACAGCAGAATTTTCTTTCACTCTAACTGTTTTGGCAAAGAAACTGAAACTTGTGTTTCATGAGTAAATGATCCCTCTGTCTTGTTTATATTTTCTATTATTCTAAAATAACCCACATGAGATAACGTTTCTGTCATACAGAGCTACACAGCACTGACTGCTTCTGACCAAAATATAGCACTAAACTGTTTAAGATGACTTATGTTATTACAACAGTATTCTTATTCATTGCATGTTAGTGTCATGTGTTGGGGTCGGACATTAGGGTCAGGGTCATAAGTGAGGCCCATTGCATTAAACACATTTTTTATGGTTACGGTTAGGATTAGGGAATTAGGACCATAGGGCTAGGTTCATGGTATTGGGGTTAGGGTTGGAGCATTATGGCAGGCACCTAGCGTTAGGGTTTGGGTCATGGTGTTAGGCTTAGGTGCAGAGGGTTGAGGTCAGGGGTCAGTATAGTGGCAGTACAGGACATTGTCCCTCCCTCTAGGAAAGCTGGATAACCAAATAATATTGATGGTTAATATTAACAGTACATTTACAATGAATTTTTAAATCATTACAAAATAAAATAGAAATCTGTTCAAATCTACCAATCTGTTTTGAACTGAGATAGGTCATGCAGAAATTGAACAGGGAAATCAAGGTCTTGATAAAAAAGCATGAAAAGCATTTTGATGACAAGAAATTCTACCTGAGTCCACAAGACCTTTGGGTAAAATTAAATAAACCAACTCACTGAAATGAACACACAGAAAACGTTTTGTGCTTCTCATTGCATAATGAATACAACCTGGACGTCCATGAAAGTGTTCTTCTGACATGCTGGGCCTGCGCTCTGCTTCCTGTGTGCTCCGGGACAGCTCCTCTGTAGCGGCTCTAGCACTGGCAGTGTTACCTCTGGCTTCTACACGTCTTCATTTGGCATTCATGAGCGGAACATGAAACAAACCATTTCCAGAGCTTTGCTGGACTTACGTAAAACAATCAAATGCGTGCTGATGTTGATGCGATCATTGTCATTCTCCCTGGAATGACAATTGGTAGAGATGATGAACCCCCAGGGGAGGGGAGGCTGGAGGGGTGGATGTAGCCAGTGGATCGTCCCCAGCATTGGAAGCTGTTTACATAGATCCCCCCAACTCTACAGCTCCACCTAACCCAGCAGCTCTTCTGGAGCACTTCCTGTCAGCTGTTCTAAGGGACAACACTTCCTGTCTGCTGTTCTGGAGGACAGCACCTCCTGTCTGCTGTTCTGGAGGGACAGCACTTCCTCTGTAATCTGTTGCCCAGACTCAGTTTAAACAAGCAGAGCAGATGTGGATGCATACACCGATCACAGTCAAGAGTGCTCACACAGGAAACTACTGGAGCCCCAGGGGGAGAAACACCCATGGAGACACCGACACGCTGACGTCCACATCATAACCAGGGTCCTCATGTATAAACGTTGCGTACGCGCAAAACGGTGCTGAAAATGTGCGTACGCCACTTCCCACACAAAGGTTGTGATTTATAAATAACAAACTTGACGGGAGAATGTGCGGTCCTCCACGCAAACTCTGACCCTCCCGTAGGTCTACGCACATTTTGAAAATAGTTGGAATTGGCGACGCAGATGACCGTATGTAGTCAGACTGCAGAAAGTACTCTATTTCATCATTATCGTGAAGGTTGCATCCAGCAGTGTTATTTGCGCTTGTACTGAGTGATAATTGTTCCATAAACACCTTGTACAATCCAACTCAAATTTTAAATCAAAATTCAGCGCTGTTTCACCCTCAGATTGTCCACTACGGGAGTGCAGGAGGGGGAGATGCCCCGACTGCATGGAATACAGGATAACATCACATATCCTACCTTTACATAACTGCAGAACACAGTGTATAACTAAATATATCTCTTTAATACTGTGACCCATCCAGTGACTGTGACTACTGTTCAAAACATATTGCTTTTGTTTTCAAATTGTATGTCGACTTGGGGTGTCACTGTGACACAAGTTGAATTTTCAAAATGTTGCAGTGTTTAATTGCCACGGAAGATCGACTTCTCAGTAGCCTACGCGTTCAACAGTAGCCAGGGGCGGTTTCAGGCACGGGCAGACCGGGCAGCCGCCCGGGGCGGCATTTTTTCATGTCACATGGGGGGCGCACTAGCATTTAAAAAAAAGAAATCTCTGCGCGGTTTTCTCGTATTTATCATTTCAGTTTGTGGGGAATTGGCATATTAGCGCCCCCTTCAGGCAGCTGCAGGCACCCCTGCTTGCTGAGACAGTGCCGTGCAGCATTTTCCTTCGTTTGCCGCCGCCAGGTAGTAGCGGTGCTCGTTCCCTGGGCTGTAGGGGGGCGGCCAACGGGGTAGGGGGCGGCACAAGATTACAAGGACTATAAATGCACTCCTGATGTTATTTCTTTGTCTGAATTACCGTATTTCTTCGAATAAACGCCACCCTTGAATAAAAACCGCACCAAAAATGACCGTTAAACGCCACTGCGTTTATTTGAAGAAATACGGTGACTGTGAGATCGAGGTTCTGACATCAGAGGTGGAGGCGAGAAAAGTTGTCCTGTTTGGCAGCCATCAGGTATTAGCGACAAAAGAAAGTCGGCGAAGTGGAAAACTGTAACTATTTGCGCCCTTTTTCGTTTTTTAACCTGTAGCACTTTGAGATTTAACTAAATGAAAAGTGCATTCCAAATAAAATCATTATTATTATAATATGGCCATAAATGCTGTGGGTTCAGAGAACCAGACCATGGCAGAAATTAAGAAGAAATGGTCCGATGTAAAACTTTAAATCAATAAACGAGTGGTGGCGCATCGTAATAGCATGGCCGCTATAGGGTTAGTGACAGGCATTTCCTGGGTGATTTTGTCGTTCGTTTGACACCCTCAAGTTTAACAGAAGTTATTATATGGTGGCGGATTAAACAGAAAGCTATATAGCATTTCCCGTTTTGGGTTTTGATGTGATCATCCACATAAATGATCAAACTTTTATTTTTATGTTTTTTGAATAGTCAACGTCATAAACGCAGTAGTGGAAACTTTATTTTGTAATGTTTGGTGAGTTTTGGCACTTCTCGGTTAGAATTCGCCATGTTACAGAGCCAGACAAGACTTTGCGGACGGTCCGCACATTCTCACGTCTGCTCAAAGGTTTCAGTGACGGCCCGCACATTCTCACGTCAAGTAAATCTTTATACATCACAAAGTGTGCGTGAAAACCAGCATACGCACAATCTTTTTGTTCGTACGCAACGTTTATACATGAGGCCCCTGGTCTTTAAAGGGGCTGACAAAAGTTGTCTGTGTGTGTGTTAGAGACACTTAGGTGTGTATGGACTGCATGCTGAGTGTTTGTGTGTTGTGTATTTTTTATTGTGTGGGGATGTGAGGGACCAAATCAATTTCATTCAGTGCATTTAAGAACACTGAACAGAAGGAGATAGTTGGATATTTCTATCACTCTCCCTATTTGCCTGCTACTAGACCCCAACCTGATCTGCCCCCAGCCTGAATTACCCCTGGCCTGACCTGCCCCCAGCCTGATCTGGCTCCAGACTGACCTGTCTGGGTGATGAGGCTGTTATAGTAGGCCATCAAGCATCACAATAAAGAGCCATCTGCATATGCTGGCTCTTCTCCAGACGTGATGACAGGCCAGCCTTCCTCAGGGAGACGTCCCTGACAAACGACTTCAGTGAACAAGAATATTTTTGTTTAGAGTGATTTTTGTTTAGAGATTTTTAGAGTGACCAGCCAAATGTGTTTACCTAATGACACACAGAACCATACATCTCCTGTCAGCAGACCTAAAGCAATGAGGAATGTTGTTCTTAACTTAAAAGAAACAACAGAAAAGTATTCCACATAGACTGTGTGAAGAAGCTTGGAATTCTCCATTGGCTTCTGTACGACAGCTCAGGCCAACTCAAAACGAAACGATGATTCAATTATGGTACCATGGTGTAGCATGCAACATTCCCAAACCCAGCTGTTTCTCATGCTTCTCTGAAAGTACCACCCACACAACCCTTTCCTGACGATGTCTTCACGTGGTGTGAGGTTCCGTGGTGAAGTGTGAGGACACACTGCAGGGTGTGAGACTTGTTCGTTCTTCCCGCTCTGAGACGCAGGGCTCACTTTCCCTGTGTCCTTCTAGGTTCAAAGCGATCCTACTTTGTAAAAACGTACATCAAGGTGTGCATGACACATGGTAGAGGTGACAGAGCTGTCCACCATGTTAGGGCACTGGGCACTGAGAATCAAACAAAATTATGTCACAATATTTTTTGACTCTGGACTATTTTTTGATTTTGTTACCATCGCATTGTGAGATGACCTTTACAAAACAAAACAATTATGTCTTCATACCTGCCCTGGATATCCCTCCAGTCCAGAGAACCTGCCAGTGTTGAAACAGAGTCTCTATCTCTGTAAAGATCTGACAGGTTTTCAAACAACCTGGGTGATATCCCAACTCTGGAATGGATCCCAACCGGAACTTGAGACAGGAAACAGAACTACCCTCCTTCGGACTCCACAAGAAATTAAACTACCCTCCTTCCGACTTCACATGAAATGAAACTATCCTACTTTGGTCTCCATGGTCTCTTTGGACAGGTACACCACCCAGTAGACCATGTTGAAAGCCCCGAACGACACTGGGAAGAGAATGCGGGCATACTTGTCGATTTTACTGGTCCCGCCCATTCCTGCAGTGGTGGGCTGGGAGCATGGAGACTGCTTGGGCTCCATCTTGTTTCCCATCGTGTGGATGTGCTCCAGCTTGGGGCCCAGGAGGTTCTGGAGGGAGGAGGAGCCAGTGCTCTCCCTGGACGGCGTGTCTCCGGGCACGGCTGGCGTGGATGGTGGAGCTGGGGGCAGATTCTTCACCGTCAAGGTGGACGAAGCTGCATTAGATTGGCTTGTGGACTTGGGGCTGGAACACGATAGGCTGGAGGAGCTGCCAGTCATCACTGTGGTTGAACAGGATTGGCTGGAGGCATGTGGTTGCTTAGTTACTCCTGCGTGGGGGTCCTGAGAGGTGGAAGTCATCCTCTTGCGCAGGTGTCCATTCGTGTCAAGGTTTCTCTGCAGACAGAAACAAGCAGAGAGATGAGCGCTGGGCCAGAACACAACACAGCATGTCTATGAACGATAAAGCCACCAATTGGTGTCATGACAATGTCGATTCTGAGACAAATCTTTACTCTCGAGTCTCCTAATTTGTGGACCTTATCTATTACAACAAGACTGAGACCTTGCCACTGCCACTTCCTGTTCCAATACAACACAAACGCTGCCACTTCCTGTTCCAACACAACACAAACACTGCCACTTCCTGTTCCAACACAAACACTGCCACTTCCTGTTCCAACACAACACAAACACTGCCACTTCCTGTTCCAACACAACACAAACACTGCCACTTCCTGTTCCAACACAAACACTGCCACTTCCTGTTCCAACACAACACAAACACTGCCACTTCCTGTTCCAACACAACACAAACACTGCCACTTCCTGTTCCAACACAAACACTGCCGCTTCCTGTTCCAACACAACACAAACAAGGCTTTCACACAAGCTGTCAGATAGTACTTCCTGCTCAGTGGCGTGGCAGAGCACACCATATAGGCAGCTTATCCTCAGAAAGAGAAGGATTCCAGCCAGCGCGTGTGTCACACTGGTTCTGATCCTAGCGGCTGCAGGATGGGAAACACATGGAGAGGAGGTCCTGGAGCATCACAGGGGCCAGGGAGAGGCGCTCACAGCCTGGACACTGCCACCCTAGCGCCGGCCAGCCGCCTCCCTGTGTGAGGCTTCAGGACTGCTGTCGAGGAAAACGCTGCTAATTCCCCATCCTGGCGTCAGAGCCCCCACCAAAACCTATACAGATGTGCCCTGGCCACGTTGCCGTGGCAACCCACTAATCCATCGAAGCCCGGTTGTCATTAAACTGCATTACAGTACGATCATACCAGCCAGGTCTGAACATCAGGGCATATTACAGCAAGGATGCTGGTACACTGCTTTACTATCAGTTAACCATTTAGTAAACACACAGGAAACACTCAATATGCTGGATCTAGTTGGGCTATCTTATATTTTATGAGCTGTGTGCAGTATAATATACAGTAGATTCTACAGTTATTTCATTTGAAGACATTATTTCATATCAGACATTGATAATGAATTAAATGTGTTACATAATTTCTCGTGTTGTGTGAAATGCATGGTGATGTAAATGCTCTGAACTACATTCACCAGCCCACACATTTATCCCAACACTGACTTTCCGAGACAACAGAGAATGTAGGACATTCACAGCATATTTAGAATTTTTAGGGATGAAATTGCTAAGCTGCTGAGATGGATTACAAATGGCGTGCATTGATCTAAGCAGACACTTGGGGCATGGGGCTCTGCATGGGACGAACTGACAGAGGATTCTACATCTACACAGAACTGAGAGGAAGGTATGTGTGTGTGTGTGTGTGTGTGTGTGAGTGAGAAAGAGAGAGAGAGAGAGAGAGAGAGAGAGAGAGAGAGAGAGAGAGAGAGAGAGAGAGAGAGAGAGAAAGAGAGAGAGAGTAAGATAAAGAGTGAGTGGGTGGGTAAGAGAAAGAAAGAGAGAGAATGGATATATTCAGACAAAGAATCCCAAGATAATTAGCAAGAGAGAATCCTGTGTTGATAGTGCAGCAGTGTCCTGAGCCTGGCAGCTGATTGTCTCTGGAGTGTGAAGCTGTTTACCTGCAGCACCTCCTCTGTGTCCCTGGCCTTCACAGGTGTGGTCTGGGGCGCGGGGGGGCACCTCCCTGGCCTCCTCTTTGCTCTCTCCAGCTGGGCGTTGGTGAAGTAGTTTACAGCAGCAAACTCGATGAGGGCAGAGAACACAAATGCAAAACAGACAGCGATGAACCAGTCCATGGCCGTGGCATACGAAACCTTGGGTAGGGAGTGTCGGGCGCTGATGCTCAGGGTGGTCATGGTCAGCACTGTGGTGATGCCTGAGAACAAAGACGGAAAAAAACATCTGTTTCTTGTAAATGTAAATGTATCTAAATGTCTCTATTAACATGTGTCTGCATTCAACAGTTGACAGTGTAAGGGACATTCGCTGAAAAGAGGGGTAAAGCCAGTTTTCTTTGGTGTGATCTTGCGACTCTGGAACTGCGTTTGAAGCTAATGCAGCACCAGAGTGTGTAAGGTTTCCCGCGGAGGCTGTGAAGTTCTGCTGTGGGCTTATACCATCACAAAAACAGCTGCATCACATCTCTTTAGGATTAGAAGAAAGCAGCAGTAATGTGCTTTGGAGAAAATCCCCTTTGTGTTGGAGATCCGGGGCAGCAGTGACACGCTGACACCTCTCTGCTCCCCTGTGACCCCTGTGACTTTTATGCAGTCATCTGTCATCAAAACCTGTCTGATGACCATTTGAGTGAGACAGGAGGAGGGAGGATGACAGCTTCAGAGACACAGTGCTACCTTTAATATGAAGCTCTCTCACTGATGTTTTGGTCAATATTAGCGCAATCAACCACCCGAATCCACAACCATCCTAACCCTAACACTAACCCGAACCCACGAACATCCTAACCCTAACCATAACCCTAAGCTATACCCATACACATACTCTGATGTACAAATGATGTGATCAGACTTCCTCAAATCCTGTACAGAAAAAAACAAATTGCCTCTGTGTTTACAGCTGCTATTTTTCCCTTAAATCTTTTTTTGAGTATGCATCGCTTGGCTCTCATGTAGCCCACAGCTAGAGAATGAAACTTGTGTCCTTTCAATTCAATTGCACAAAAAATTGTAACATGAAGCATTTTGTATGTTAACTACAGCTTGCATGATTAGTAACATTTATGCACTCTCCTGTTGCAGATGGACTGATAGACTTAGCATGTATAGACTGTACACAGGTCCTGGAGCCCCAAAGCAACACCCACATGAGAGCACCAGCCTTGGAGATAGTTGTTGAGAAGTATGATGCTCTTAGAACAAATGTCACAGTAAATGTACATACATTTACATTAAGTCATTTAGCGGACGCTCTTGTCCAGAGTGACATACAGTAAGTACAGGTACATTCACCCTCCTGCCTTGCCCAAGGACACAACGTCGTTTTCGCACGGCCGGGAATTTTAACTGGCAATCTTCTGATTAATAGCCCGATTCCCTAACCGCTCAGCCATCTGAGCACCCTTTACATATAGCCCCACACAGTGCCGCTCCTGGCACACGTCCTAACTGCCCTTTGGCTCTCATCTGGAATCCTCTGTTGCACAGAGACACATATGGATGACTAGAAGTCAAATGCTCTACCACTGAGCTATACCCATTCCCATGTTCTACCACTGAGCTATACCCATCCCCATGCTCTACCACTGAGAAACTGTGTTTTTATTCAGCATGTACAGAATGTACAGTATGATACCCTAGCTATACCCACATATAGAGACCAACCACATTCACCCGATTCACATTAATTCACATATGAACAACTCAGAACCTCTGATTCAGTCTTTCCCAAATGTCCTGTCATTTCAACAAGAATAATACATGTAACCACCAGAGGGAGCTCACAAAACATCATTCCTCTAATCATCCCTTGAGTGAATTTTTGCTTTTCTTCCCAAACAACAGTCCTGCCATCACGAGGCACGACCAGTCCTTGAGTCATGGAGGCAGAAAGCGGAACAGCGCATCACTGGCAGAGAGGAGGAGGAAAGTGAAAAAGACAGCCATCCCACACACACACACACATAAGGACACACATACATGCACCATATGAAAACACACAAATATGCACAAACACACACAGACACACTCACACACATCCACAGACACACACACATCCACAGACACACACATACAGACGGGAGAGCAACAGCTTACATTCTTGAGGGACCCAGCCAAATGACAATATTTATCTTGCCATGACGCCCTCTTGTCACACTGTGGGCAGTTTTATTAGCTTGGGAGGGGGAGCGGGCCTGTGCAATAAATCAAATTCACCCTGGCCAGAACAACAGAGCAGATTTACTGTATATATAATAATAATAATAATATATATAATGATCTCCGTCCTTCACCCAGGAAGAGCACCACGTCTGGCTCTGTCCCATCTCTGAGTCCACCACACATTCAGGGCCGCCCTTCCTCTATTCAGCCTCACACAGAAAAACACCCCACTACCAACCTCTCACACAGAAACACCCCACTACCAACCTCTCACACAGAAACACCCCACTACCAACCTCTCACACAGAAACACCCCACTACCAACCTCTCACACAGAAACACCCCACTACCAACCTCTCACACAGAAACACCCCACTACCAACCTCTCACACAGAAACACCCCACTACCAACCTCTCACACAGAAACACCCCACTACCAACCTCTCACACAGAAACACACAACTGCCAACCTCTCACACAGAAACACCCCACTACCAACCTCTCACACAGAAACACCCCACTACCAACCTCTCACACAGAAACACCCCACTACCAACCTCTCACACAGAAACACCCCACTACCAACCTCTCACACAGAAACACACAACTGCCAACCTCTCACACAGAAACACACAACTGCCAACCTCTCACACAGAAACACACAACTGCCAACCTCTCACACAGAAACACACAACTGCCAACCTCTCACATAACATAGTAACCTGCATCTCAAAACACTACACTCCCAGCCTCACTCAGAAGACATTGTTAATATAATATTCTCTCACGTTGTCTCCACTTGACTGCAAAACATTTAAACAACAACAATGTCCATGATTCAGGCAGCAGGTGAGCTATGAAATGAACCTGCAGACGCAGAGCCAGTGATAAGCCTGACACAGATTCCAGCTGCCTGAGACACCAGCAGGCTGTCCTCAGAGCAGGGCTTCCAGCAGGAGACACACACACATATACACAGACACACACTGAGGCACACAAACACCCACAGAGACACACACACAGAGGCACACAAACACCCACATACACACACACACAGAGGCACACAAACACACACATACACACACACACACACATATACACACACACACACATATACACACACACAGACACACAGAGGCACACAAACACACACATATACACACCTAGGGACACAAGCACACACATATATACACACACTCGTCTCAGGGCTTCCAGCAGGAAGGAGACGTACCGAACACTGTCCGGGCAGGTACTGACTCTTTATTTATCCAGAATGACACTTGAGAGAGAATGACTGTCATTATGCAGGGGATGTACGTCTGGATCATGAAGTAGCCCATTTTCCGTTTCAGGTGGAAGTGCACCGTCATCACCACATATTCACCTGGAGGAGGGACAGTGGTCAGTTCAGGAGTTTGAGGAACGTACAAGCTAACCTAAGGTAACTCTCCTAACCTTGAGGTAACTCTCGTAACCTGAGGTAACTCTACTAACCTGAGGTTACTCTACTAACCCGAGGTAACTCTACTAATCCTAACCTTGAGGTAACTTTCCTAACCTGAGGTAACTCTACTAACCTGAGGTAACTCTCCTAACCTGAGGTAACTCTCCTAATCCTAACCTTGAGGTAACTACTAATCCTAACCTTGAGGTAACTCTCCTAACCTGAGGTAACTTTACTAATCCTAACCTGAGGTAACTCTACTAATCCTAACCTTGAGGTAACTCTCCAGCCCTTAATATCAACAGTACTAGACAGTGATGGCAGTACCTGTGATGGATTTGACCGTTTCACTGGACACAGTTTGGCCAATCAGATCGTACTGCACCAGGCTGGAAGACTCTGGGGGAACCTCAACGGAATGTTCTGGTCCTTTGGTCCAAGTGTAGATAATTTCTGTTTTGGGGTATGCATCTGTGGGCGACACACGACACACAGGAAATGTAATAGTCTGCCCCCTCCTGGAACAGCCATCGTTGGAGTTTGGAGAGATTTAGAGTTATTGTAGTTTGTTGTATAGTTATTTAGAGGCACAGTCAATTAACACAGAATATATGGGGCCTATTTGGTAAAATGTCTAAAATTGAAAGGGGTTGCACAAAACCTTGTCTATAGCATTGGGAAGCGATGTCTGTTTCTACAATAAACGAGTACAACGGAAAAGCTGTGTGTGTGGCTGGATGGGTTCCAGATGTCACTCCTGCAGCAAGTCACTTTCATATTCTGTATTTAAATGAGACATGTTGGAGCTGTGCAGCTAGTCACACATGACTCCTCCATTTGATCTGCGTGCCACTCACAGGCTTAACACATGCTAATGTTCATCACTACATGAAATGGTGCCTCTCAAGGATTTCACAGAGGATTTCTGTCATGATGGGATTGCAAACTACGATCCAGCAGCAGTGCTAAGCAACACAGGGAGAGTCGAATGGCTTCATTACACTATATACTGCAGTCTACTAGACTTTATGATGTTGTAATAGTGGCCTAATTCTTGTAATTGGCATTGTGGATAGTGTTATCACTAGTCAATCAATAAAAAACATTTATGAAACTTCCTAAACTCTGGTTTTACACAATCATACATGGTAAGCTTCAGTCCTATATCGAGATATGCTCTTATGGGACTGTCACTATGGTCACTGTGGGACTGTCACTATGGGACATTCACTATGGGACATTCACTATGGCACTGTCACTATGGGACTGTCACTATGGGACTGTCAGTATGGGACTGTCACTATGGTCACTATAGGACGGTCATTATGGGACTGTCACTATGGTCACTATGGGACTGTCACTATGGGACTGTCACTATGGGACTGTCATTATGGGACTGTCACTATGGTCACTATAGGACGGTCACTATGGGGCTGTCACTATGGGACTGTCACTATGGGACTGTTACTATGGGACTGTCACTATGGTCACTGTGGGACTGTCACTTCCTGCTTCTGTCTGCTGGTTCCAGTAGGGTCTGTGTTCCAGTTGGTCTGTGTTCCAGTGGGGCTGTGTTCCAGTAGGGCTGTGCTCCAGTTGGTCTGTGTTCCAGTAGGGCTGTGCTCCAGTAGGGCTGTGTTCCAGTGGGGCTGTGTTCCAGTGGGGCTGTGTTCCAGTAGGGCTGTGCTCCAGTGGGTCTGTGCTCCAGTGGGTCTGTGTTCCAGTGGGACTGTGTTCCAGTAGGGCTGTGCTCCAGTGGGTCTGTGCTCCAGTGGGTCTGTGTTCCAGTGGGACTGTGTTCCAGTAGGGCTGTGTTCCAGTAGGGCTGTGTTCCAGTAGGGCTGTGCTCCAGTGGGTCTGTGTTCCAGTGGGTCTGTGCTCCAGTGGGACTGTGTTCCAGTAGGGCTGTGCTCCAGTGGGGCTGTGTTCCAGTGGGTCTGTGTTCCAGTGGGACTGTGTTCAATGGGACTAACTGTGCTGGGGACAGGCATGATGTAGAGCGGAAAGTGGCACACACACTCACACACATGCAATCATGCACACACACATGCACTCATGAACACACACACACATGCACACACACACACATATGAAGAGGAACTTGTATAGGTCTGAGCTATCCTAGGGCAGAGAGGGATTTTGACCTTTCCTAAGCTACAGCAGCCTTATAAAATCTGCCCTGTCTTTAGGCCACCAGCAGGGGGGGTAACAGCTAGATGAGTGGGGGGGTGAAAGAGTTTGGTGGAGGGAGATAGAGGGGGGCGGAGGAGGGGGACGGGTAGAGGGGTAGTCCCAATGAAGTCCCAGGGAGGGTGATGGGGGGTGATGGAGGGTGATGGGGGTGACGATGGTGTTTTGTGGGTGTTGAGGAGAGTGTTGGAGGTAATGATGGAGTGGAGATGGAGGGGTGGTAGATGTGAAGGAGGATGGTTACTATCTTCAACCAGTAGCAATTTACTGATAACCAGGCTATAGAAGTTGTCCTCTACAATGTCACATTTGAAGACAAGTGGACAGAGAATGCTGTATGGCACCCCCCCCTCCTCCTACCCCCTCACCACCCTCCTCCCCCTCCCTTCCTCCTCACCCCTCCCCCTTCCCTCTCCCCCTCCTGTATTTGATATCTATAAATCTCTCCTCTCTTATTGATAAGCAGCACCTTCCGTGAGAATCTTTTATTTGAGACGCGTTTCTGCTGACCAGGAGCTGCTGAGTCTGTCTTTCATTGTTCTGTTTCAGGAACAGAACATGATTTAGTTTTAACATCTTTTACTTTACAGAAAAGTACTGTCATCTCACTTTGGGAAACTGCTGCAAATGAATGATGGTAACCGTAGTTACGACAACATGATGAAGTGTTATGATGAGGATAAATGATGATGAGGTACATGATGATACTGTACAGTGTTAAATGATTTCAGTCTTCCTCCATATTTGCTGATGTAGTTAATGATGGTGGTGGTAACCCAGCCCTGCTCGTCAAGTTGGACTCACAGCTTCCAAACTTTAGAGGGCAGGCATGGCCATCCATGGGGAAGTCCACCAGCTTCATGGGACATTGTGCAATGATGGTCAACCTGGAGCAACACATTCATCTTGTTTTTTACTGTATAATAACTGTACATTTTACATCATATTTGTATTGTATAGTGGATAATGACAAGCCTCAGCCCAAGACTTTGTTAAGTCGGGTTATTATTACTATTACTATTATTCCTAAAGCTGAAGAGAAGACTGGGGTGTATAATGTAGTCCCGTACCTCATGGTGTAGAGGATGGTGCCGTTCTTCATGATACGGAACAGCTTATTGGGGGCAGTGATATTGTGAGCCACAGACTTCTTGCCGTTCCTGAAGAAGGTGTCTGGGGTCCAGACCTTGGTCACCATCAGGTTGTTGAGCCTCAGGATCTCAATGGGCCCCTCGTACCTCAGCCTCCTGTCCACCCAAGTCTGACGGAAGAACACGTCCATGGTGTACTCCTGGAAAACACCCAGGCTGTCACTCCCCACGCCCACATCTGGGCTCTTCAAGTGTAATCTCACAAGGTTCAAAAGTGTCTACTTTTACTCATCTGTGTGGAGATGTTGTTAGGGAACATACCATTTCCACATCAGAGACAGGTCCAAAACTGGTCACATAAATGTCTGTTTTTACTTCTGTCACTGGACCTAGACAGAGAGGGAGTCAGTGGGCTATGCAGTTACATGTCACCTGTGATAGATGTGTGTCACACCTCAAGACTCCTCCCTTCCCTGGGTCAGGTGTCAGTCTGCTCTAAAATACTGGTGGCATTAAGCATTTAAACACTTATTACTTGCTATCTAACTTACTTTTGACGTCTTATCACACAAACTGTACTGCTATTTTTTACCACTTTCCATAAGCAAACCTGTAAGTCCTGTGCTCCTCATATGGAAACATAGTTGAACTGAGTCTCTGTCCACAGCCCCAGCCCCAGCCCCAGCCCCAGCCCCAGCCCCAATCCCAGCCCCAGCCCCAGCCCCAGCCCCAGCCCCAGCCCCAGCCCCAGCCCCAGCCCCAGCCCCAGCCCCAATCCCAGCCCCAGCCCCAGCCCCAGCCCCAGCCCCAGCCCCAGCCCCAGCCCCAGCCCCAGCCCCAGCCCCAGCCCCAGCCCCAGCCCCAGCCCCAGCCCCAGCCCCAGCCCCAGCCTGCAAGCCAGAGCATATAGGCTGTCTAACACCAACATATAACTCTGTCTAGGCTTTTATATAATGGAATGAAAAATAGCTAAAGAGGTTTAAACAGTCGGCCATTGAGAGTAATCCGCTCTGCTTCCCGATGAACACTTGTGGGAACAGTTCTGAAGATAAGTGTTCAAAAGGTTACTGGTTCAGATAAGCACTTCACATATTTACGTCTTTCCCCGCCAAATTCGACCATACAGAACATTTCAAACAGCTACATGTACCTTATATTAGCAGGTGTGGATGTAGATCCTACAATACTCTTTTAGGTTGCTTGTAATAGATTCAACGGTCTGAAGTGATGTGTCTTTAAAGGTACAGCTAAAAGAACATCTGGGTTCTCTACTTAACTTGTGCATTAAGCAGCTTTTTCTAGCGACGATTATATAACTAAATTCGCTTAAATGTGTGGAGGTGGATGTTATTCAGAGTCCAAGCAGCCATTTCAAATAAGAAAGTCCTATGAGCCATAAATCTTTTGAAAGCGATATGTGACATGTGAAAGCTGTAGTTCTTTTGGTGCAACATATGTTTACTCCAACACAAGTCACAGTCTTGCGTTAAATAGGGTATGGGTATAGTTCAGTGGGAGCATTTATAACCAGAACATAAGGTTGTAGGTTCAAATTTCCATGTACATCAAACTACATCACCATGGATTAGAAACTCTGCCAAATGAACACATTTTTATAGGCTTAAAGTGGCAATTACAATTATGTTAGCACACTTATTTAAAACACAATTTCATCTGGTGACATCAGAGTCCCATTTACACATCACAAACCAATTAAGAGCTGCTTTTGCAGGTAGCCTGTAGCCTACCCCGGTCTTGAGGCAGGCTACACCCCCCACGGTCTGTAGGTACATACCCCCAAACCCCGGTCGCAGCCGGTTGTCATAGCCGTCCAGAAGTCTGTCCAAAATGCGGGTGAAATTCTCTGGATAAATTCTTTCATCCTTTTTTACCTGTCCAGTGATCCTCCTTATGCTGAAAAAAGAGACAATGGAAGACTGCTAGTTATTCTGACCACCGAGCCAGTGTTGATATGTTGATTACAACACTACATTGTGAGATATCTCTCGCAGTTCAAACCCCGTTGTTTTCTAACGCCGCATGTCCATGTGCGTGTCAGCACCATGGACAGCGACAGTCCCAGACAATAAGACGTTTATCTGTGATCCTTGGAACTCACCACGCACTCCAGCACAACAAGTAGAAGACAGTCCAAATGTAACTGGGGTGCATCGCAGTCCACATCTCCTTCTTGGCAGAAACCATCTTTGCATGCCATACTTTAAGCTTCTCTTTACATTTCCCTCCGCCGAATGGCTTGTCCCATTGACGGATAATAGGCAGAGAAAAGGCGCAACTTCAGCATCTGCCGCTATCTTTCCTGTTCAAGACGACGCTCCAGATCTGCCGCTATCTCCCCTGTTCAAAACCCCTCTCCAGACGGACCCCCGACCGCACACCTTTCAGTTGTCCGCTTGACTACATCGAATACCCGGCCTCAGACGCTGGTACACGCAGTCCAATAAACATCATAGCGCGCACTGCCGAAACGCCAACTACAGAAGTGTGATGTGTTGAAAGAAAGACCGGACGGTAAAAAAGTGTGATAGTCTCGAGCCACACATCCGTGGTTTGACCGACAGTGAAAGGATTGCGTGGGGAGGGAAGACACCCGCCTGTTAGAAACTTCCAACAGAGTGCTACTTCCAGCATCCAGGAGGCTTAACGCTCCGCGTCCGGGATCCTCAATAATGAAGGTCAAGATTTTTTTTCTTTTCAGATTTTATGTTCTGAGGCAGACACACTTCTATGTAACTTTTTTCAGACAGCTTCCATGGAAATGGTTTACAATAGCAAAGTGCAAAACATGAGATTTCCTAAAGGTCCATCTTTCCATCTCATGATTGGAAGTAAGGAACTACGTTTCCCTATTGAAATGGGTCACTTCTGTCGCAATACGCAATCACGCACACGCTCACACTTCTTTGTTCTATCTCTACTCCCCCCACCCCCTTCCTCCTCTCTCTCTGTCACAGGTACTGTGGAGGAACTGGGACAAGCCACATGCTGCTTCACAGATTTCTCTGCACCTGGGACAAGAACAGGACCTTCACATAAGTGTGTGTGTGTTCACCCCTGAAGGTGAGCAGTTTAGTGAGCTAGAGCAGCCATTCCCAACCGTTTCCATTCGCGGCCCAATTGCATAGCTCAAATAATTTTGCGCGCCCCCAACAACACATCCATTTACTTAATTTGCGTTCATGTTTAAAACCCCAGGAAACCCAAATCCACATATTTACATAATATAGTATTAGACATTAGTTTCAGTCAAAAATCAAAACATTGTTATTTAAGTTTGTGTAACGTTCCTGCTGATAAATTCTGGGTATTCTTCTTGGCCTTTGAAAAAATGAAAGCTTAAACACTCGGCTTAAACAATCTTTTCCTTATGTCGTCATAAGAAGGAAGGTTACCTCCCCTTTCTCTGCTTTGCCCCGCAGAGAATGTGGCCATCCAATGAGAAAAATGAGCTACGACCGTGCGAGCGCAATACTGGATTTTCCCCGAGAGACATCATGGCTTGCAAACGACCGAAGCATGGCAGTCAGCCCGCCCCTTTCTTCCTCATAGCATTTAAAGCTATAGACACAGAAACGGCACGTCCTGAGGAAAGCTCATTGTGGGACTGCTCGTAGTGGCTGTAATTCTGCACCAAGGCTGAATTTCAGGTAAGAGACTTCAGATCAGTGGCAATTTCTGTAAGACTACAAGGGTAGCTCAGCTTCCCCTAACATTTCAAAATATTAATGGTCAAATATTTACTATTGTGTTAACATTTTAAACACGTTCATATCGAAGACGAGTTTGTTCAGAATCAGCTACATATATTAACAGGTCGACTGACTGATTTCCTTCTCACACATTCCCTTAGTGCCACAGTGCATTTCCCTGTTGAAGCTCAGCTTCCGTGGACTTCGATGGGGCTGCTTTGAACAGTTTTTTTCAGTGCTTCGAAACTATGCGGTCATTGGATAAATGCTGCGATTATGTCCCGCCCTGGACGTTCAACGTCTCTGGGGTCGAATGGAGGAGTGAGCTGGCCTGGACACTAGGTTTCCGTGTGATGATTGGAGGGTCTGTCGAAAGACTGCATCTCCTTTTGATTGACAGTAATTTTGTACTATAAAAAGTAATCAAAGCAGATACAAGCTCAGTCCCATCGCGGATTTTGCAACTGTAGTTGAAGGACAAACTGCAGCAACCTATTTCTTGGTATTTGCTTGGTGAAATTGGTAACCAATTTTCATCATACATTTCATACAACTATACACCATGTTCCTTGTTTCAGTTTAACCTAATTTGCACATTTCCTCTTTCGAGATTAATATTGTTTTGTTAGATCGTTTGTTCATTCATTAATTAATTCAGTAGGTTAGGCTAGTGTCGTAGGGGTGAACTAGCCAGTGAACTAGCCAGATAAATGGAACATTTTTAGAATGTGGGCCGAAAATTGAAATTTGAAAGACTGCTGGGACTACTAAAGCCTATATAAAAGCATCCAAAAACAGCATGTCAAGGGATATTTAACTATTGGCGTTTCGGTCATGATAAATTAAAGACAAAATGTAATTTTAAAACAAGTAAGAATTCTAACAATCATTATCCAACGGTATATATACATATTTTGATATTTATACATTTTGTATATTTTAGTTTTCATTGGTTTGCCGGCCCACCTGCATTACACTCGCAGCCCACAGGTTGGGAATCGCTGAGATAGAGAGATGAATTGTTTCCACGAGACTAGTCATTCCTGTCCAAGTTCTTGTACATTATGGGATGTCTAGGTACTGTCTAGAGCTGATTGTAAAATGACAATTAAATAAACAGATGAATACTCCCTCCTCTGCCTCCACCCCCTTCCTTCCACACTCCCTCCTCCTTCGCCCCCCTCCCTCCCTCCTCCACCCTGCCTCCTCCTCCACCCTGCCTCCTCCTCCACCCCCCTCCCTCCCTCCTCCACCCTGCCTCCTCCTCCACCCACAAGGCACTACAGCAAAGCTCCTTCATTGAGGGGGCTGGCTAACATGTATGCGCTTCTTGAGGGTGGGCTCTGGTCCAACTTTTTATAAATTGTTTGATTACCATTTTCTGGTTTAAAGGGCTGTCGGCCATGCTGTACAGAAAAGGAACATGGAAAATCTTTGTTTAAAATCTGCAGAATGTTTTAAAATGTCAGCATGGGACATGAGTGGTGATGACAGAAAAGTCATGTGAGGCAGATTACGCTGCTGACCTTTCACTGCAGATTATACTGCTGACCTTTCACTGCAGATTATGCTGCTGACCTTTCACTGCAGATTATGCTTATGACTAGGGCTGGGCGATATGGGTAAAACATTATCGATATAGATATTTATATTTACATTCGATAACGATAATTAAACGATAGACCACAGATCTGTAGTAGCTAAATAAGTCTCCTCCTCAACTTTTTCTCTACACTTCGGCATAAGGTTTAGTCAGAGCAGTGTGAGAGAAATGTTTGCGGCCAGGAAGCACGTACCTGGGGTCAAGTAACTTAAGCTTTTTAAAACCTTGCTTTTTATCAATAGCCTACTTATCAATACCTTGCCGCAAACTCACACTTTCTGCATGTTCCAACGAGTGATTTTGCTTCAGGTGGTAAAAAAGGTTTCATATATATTAGTATTATTATTGGACCAAAACGCTGTTCTTATATGTCCAGAGACGTTATGAGAAATCCGCAAAACCTCTGTAGAGGTCCGCAAACGATTTACGGACCTAGCAAGCGGTTGCCTTGGAGATGTTGACAACATGGCGTTTGCACCAGATTCGTCGTGTTTGATTTGAGATTTTCCTACTTGTTGTTATATTATATAAAAAAACGGATATGGACTTTCGACAGATCTACCAACACCTTTGTAAGCAGAGATTTGTTAAAACATTTGTTAACCAAAAAACAACAAGAAGTCCACATTTGCAGTTTGTCGTATTACCAGACTTGGTAACCACCTGTTTGTTTATTACACCAATTTTCACCAAACAGTACTCTGCTCTTTGTCGGATTTCAAAAAGCCAAACAACGTCCAAGTAACTGGACAAGAGTAACCTTTTTTTATCAACAATTTCTTCATTGGAAGTTGCTCCCTCGCCATGGCTATCGCTGCCACTGTTTTCGGCAATAAGACTAATTTTTCGCGGTTAACATTAGCTACTCCACTCGACGTGATCAGTATATTTTAGTGAGCGTAGGCTACCATTTCTCCGCAACTTCCTGCTGCATCACAGAAATTAAATGGACTGCTGTTTCTAATTGTTCTCTATCGACATTATCGATATTATTGAAAATTAATTAATGTTACGATATCTTTATCGAGGGAAGTCATTACTTCGATAGTTATTTTTATCGATTTATCGCCCAACCCTACTGCTGACCTTTCACTGCAGATTATGCTGCTGACCTTTCACTGCAGATTATGCTGCTGACCTTTCACTGCATGCCTGACCTCTGTGTCAAAGACAGAACATGACACACTGTACTCTGTAACCCTGGATTCAGTTCAGGTCAAAGCTGACTATTTATTTACTGTGAGGGCAGGGGTGTGATGGAAGTCATTTGCATCAGTATCATGCCTGTGTGTGTGTTTGTATATGTGTGTGTTTATACTGTATGTGTGTGTGTTTGTATATGTGCTTGTGTGTGTGGGACTGCTTGAAATAGGTTCCCATGTTCTGTGAGTGATATACCCTACAGCTTAGATGACGGCTATGATAACCTAGTTTTGAACCAACGTGTGTGTGCACTGTACATGGGTGAGTGCGTTTGTGTATGTGTGAATACTGTAAGTGTATGTGCGTCTGTGGTATTGTGTGTGTGTGTACGTCAGTGGGTGTGTATTTGTGTGTGTGGCCATTTGTCTCTCCTCATGCCAACAATAATAATGCCATTCACTACATTAGGAATCAAAAATCGAGACCATATGTATCACAAACGTCCCTTTCAACTCCCAACGTCTAACAGAGATTGTCTTTTTTCCAGTGCTATATGGCGCAGGGAACAAGATGTGGGAACAGGTAGAGAGATGCTGCAGCTCTGGGGGTTGGGGTTGATGAGGCTGGGGTGTTGGAGCTGGCGCAGGAAGCTAATGAGTCAGAACCATGAGTCAAGCTGCCTGGTAATCACTCCCTGCCTCACAGCCATATCCCACAGCAGGAGCCATGGGGAGGCAGGCCTGTGGCTGCACTCACCAGATGCAAAGTCATTGTCACAGACTGGGAAGTGAGAACTTGTGTATTTTGGCTGAAAGCGTCTGCTAAATGAAGAAAATGTAATGTAGTGTTCATGTGTAGTTATGAATGTGACCTTAAAGGTCGGGCTAATGGTCATTCAGAAGTGCCTCAAAGAGCATACAGTATCTAAAAAAGAAATCCAAACTTCAATACGATAATCACTTGGCTGAATTGATCTACATATCCAGATTTGTATTTACTTTCTCGACTTGCAGTAAAAATGATCCGGGTATCTGTCATAGTTGTCAACATGACCCATGCAAGAGATTAGCTTTCTGTTGACAGCAAAAAGACAGATAGAAAACCTAGCATGGGGTTTGTGTTCTAATGTTTGTCCTCTCATCCTCCCTTTTACATGAGCAGGTGAGTGGTGTGTCTTGTTCATGCATGCTGGAGATGGACCGCGCTTGAGACGGACCGCGCTGGAGACGGACCGCGCTGGAGACGGACCGCGCTGGAGACGGACCGCGCTGGAGACGGACCGCGCTGGAGACGGACCGCGCTGGAGACAGACCGCGCTGGAGACAGACCGCGCTGGAGATAGACCGCGCTGGAGATAGACCATTCTAACATGTATGGTAGCAGAGCTACACCATTGGTTAGTAGGTATTTATTTATTGAACAAGGGTGGAGATGAGGCGTTCACACATCTTCATGTGTGTTTCTGGTCTCACATGTTTCCCTGGGGGATGGGCCATGGAGAGGTGGTAGGAAGGGTTTGCCCTGGAGCTAATGGTGTGTGCAAGTGCAGCTTTCACTCCTTGCTTTCCATGAATACATTACCTCTAGAGCACAAGATCTCCTACATCGCTCCTCCAGCAACTCTCAGGGTAACAGACTCACTGACAACGGGTATTATTCTAGACAGATGGGATTCTGGTTGAGGGTAGCTGGTGGATGGTGGAGCGGGGTACCGGTAGGAGGACTAGAAGCGGTGATCTGGTGGTAGACAGAAACAAAGTCAGCACAAAAACAGGTGTAGTCTAGTCAAAAAAATAACGGAAAGCCAGGAATACAGACGTGGGGTCGGTGATTCAACAAACTGGCGAGTAGTGGGTGACAATCCGGGGTACAAGAGCTGTGGCTTTGATAAAGGAATGAGCCGCAGGTGAGTTGAGTTACCGGGAGGGAGTGAAGAAGCGGAATGGATGACTGGACCTGGAAAAAACAGACTAGAACATGACAGACAAACTGCAAAGCCGGATCATTTGCATGCAATTTGAAATCCTTAAATGGAAAATAAATTTTGCAGTGCCTCTGTTCATTAAGCATGTTTGTGAAGGTCTTATGTTCCGTCAGGAGAGCTTCCTGTCATCAGAGCCTGCAGCAGCTGGGCCAGCAGGCCTGGATGGAGACTGGAACAGACAGGAGCACACTGGATGCTACGTCACACTGGGCTGCATGCAGATGACCACACAACAACAGGAGACAAAAGGGTTAGGTGAAGCGATAGAACATTGACGTTGTAACAACAAACAGTATTCACAGTAACTTTAGATGTGGATCTCCAGACATAGTGTGAAATACTTAAACGGCAGGGCCAACAATAGCTTGTCTTGTCAGCGTGCTCACGGTTCACAAGCTTGACTGTTCTGTTAGAATACTGACAGCCATTTCTGTGACCCATGCACCCCTGTAGCACATCCCTTTTGCTATCCTGTTCCCCTGCAGTCTGTCCTCCAGTCACACAGTAAACGGTTGATGGTAATGATTGTGTGAGTGGTCTGCCTGAAGCTGTGTATTTCACATCCCATAGAGAGTCTAGCTGGGTGGAGAAGGGCTTCTCTCTGCCAGATCTCTGGCCTGATTGCTGGGCGGATTCAGCTCGTTGGGCCTCTCCACTGAGCTCTGTATAAATAGGCACGCTGCAAATAGACCCTCTCTCACAGGAGGCTCTCAGGAGAAGGTTTGGACCGATGGGCAGATTCCCAAACTGCATCATGATTATATAGGCCTCTGCAAGACACTCACATTTACATCATGTTTCATGTTCTGCAGCTTATTAAGCAGTGTGCATATTTACCTCTGGTTTTGAGGAAGTGGTTAAGAAGGATAACCAAAAATACAGGCTTGGTATCGCTGCGAAACAGTGAATCATCTCAACAAGGGTGGATAAGGGATTAACAGCGTATGTATTGAAACAGCCTGGCTTGTGTCTTGAAGACTCCACAAATAGACAACTGATGCATTGTATTTATACTTAGCACTGAATTTCCACACATACTGCAAACCGAAACTGCAAGCAGGTCAGGATGTATTCCAGACTTCTACTACCACCCCTCCACACACACACACACACACACATTCACACGCCCTAACCCCCCCAGCCCCAGTCCTGGTGTGAAGAGTGACAGAGAAGGAACTGTTTCCCCATGCGCCATGTTCCCTGTGCCTTGCCATCTGAAGGTGCTAATGAAAAGCTGTTTCTTAGCCTCCTCCAGACTCCCATCCAGCCTTCCCCAGCCTCCAGCCGTCCCCAGCCTCCAGGGCTGGCCTCCAGCCTCCAGCCTTCTCCAGCCTCCAGCTGTCCCCAGCCTCCAGCTGTCCCCAGCCTCCAGGGCCGGCCTCCAGGGGTAGCAGTGTGAGAGGAGCAGTCAGACCTCCTGGGTGTTCCATGTGAGAGAATTACAGCCAGATTTCTCTGTTCTGGTATGATTAGCTTTACACTCTGTTTGAAGATATTTCTGCATGTTCTGGTGCTCACACACGCGAGGCATGCTGATGTTCTCCACCACACGCACGCTAGCTGGAGAAACAGAGTGTTAAACACACGCTCCTTAACGAGGGAACAGAGAGGATGTGTGAGAGGGTGTGAGGGCGTTGAAGCAGTTCTGCATGGGCGCCTCCCTGCAGGGCATGTGTACACAGACCCAGACCAGCTCTGATTCTCCCTCCTGGCTGCAGTCAGGATAAGCACCTCTGCTGTGGGGCCGGGCCAGGTGCCAAAGTTTCTCTCTAGGGAGTCTCACAACTTTTTTCAGACATGACAGTAGCAGCAGAAACACGTTTAACTAATCTGAGTTCACTGATTAGAAGGAGATCAAGTGATGTGGAAGCATGGCTAAGTGGTGCTGAAGAACTCAGAAAGTGTGAAACATGTCTCTCTCTCTATGTCTCTTAGTTGAGGAGATACAGATCTATCTCCTCGCTTCCTGCCATCTCTGAGTACACTATCTGTGTCCCGGTCACACTAACCAGTCTCCACCCAGCAGATTCAGTGTTTTACAGGCTACATAAAAATACTTTGCATAAAAATACATTCCACTCTGTCAATAAAGATACTGGTGTTGTGCTAATGATGAGTCATAGCTAACATTAGCACAATGGCTTTCTGCTGGGGTGTGGTCCAACCATTCCAGAGGAGGAAGATGCTAAGAAGATGTAACCTAAATCTCCCTGACTTCCATCCCTTGGGTAACACAACTCTTCAAGGGAGACTGATTTGCATGCAATTGTCCTCTGATGAAATCCTAATCTATTTTTATATCCCTGTGATGAAACGATCTTTGTTAAGAGTCTTCTTTCGAGTAGGCCTAGAGGACTTTCAGCGTGCTGGAACACAGCGACAAACACCAGCGGAAATGCCTCCGAAGCCAGGACCCCCACCCTACTCTCACCCCTCCACCCTACCCTCATCCCTCCACCCTACCCCTCCACCCTACCCTCAACCCTCCACCCTACTCTCACCTCTCCACCCTACCCTCACCCCTCCACCCTGCTCTCACCCCTCCACCCTACCCCCACCCCTCCATCCTACCCCCACCCTCAGGGGGTCAATGGGAGAGGTGTGGAAATGTCATCAAACTATTATATATTCATTATGTATTCATTATTACTCCCAACAACATCTCTTTAATGTTGTAAGAGAGAGATGGGGAGGACGGTTGAGGGTAGTTGGTGAATGGTGGAGCGGGGTACCGGTATGAGGACTGGAAGCGGTGATCTGGTGGTAGACAGAAACAAGGTCAGCACAAAAACAGCCGTAGTATAGTAAAAAACAAAACAGAAAGCCAGGAATACAGACGTGGGGTCGGTGATTCAACAAACTGGCGAGTAGTGAGTGACAATCCGGGGTTTAAGAGCTGTGGCTTTGATGAGGGAATGAGCCGCAGGTGAGTTGAGTTACCGGGGGGGAGTGAAGAAGTGGAATGGTTGACTGGACCTGGAAGAAACAGATTAGAACCCAGTCTGTCTTATAGGCCGGGGACAAGACAGACAAACTGCAAAGCCAGATCATTTGCGTGCAATTTGAAATCCTTAAATGGAAAATCACATCTCTTTAATGTTGTAAATATGAAACTGTACATTTACATTTAAATTGTGTTTATTTAGCACAGGGGTGTCGAACTCCGGTCCTCGAGGGCCGCTGTCCTGCATGTTTTAGATGTTTCCCTGCTCCAACACACCTGAATCAATTAAAAGGGTTGTTATAACGACCATTCATTCGAATCAGGTGAGCTGGATCAGGGAAACATCTAAAACATGCAGGACAGCGGCCCTCGAGGACCGGAGTTCGACACCCCTGATTTAGCAGATGCTTTATCCAAGTGCCATGCAGCATGTTGAGTGCATGTGTAGCCGTTGTGTGGTGAAACTCACTCCTCAAGTATGTAACAGGCGACCCGCGTCAACGAATTGCTAGCTTTTCGTTGGCGTAGTTGGTAGTGGTGGCGCTTGGGAAGTCAGAAGTGGTGAGTTCGACTCCCGTTCTGAGCGGACAGTGGCCCGTATACCTCTGACGGAACTTGCAAGACCACGTCTGTTACACATGTATAAAATACAACAGAACATCAAAGATCAGAAGTACATACTTCTAACATACCACCATAAGAAGTGAGCATACAATGTTTAGAATAAGAGTACAACCACGTCTATAAATCAAATGTTCTGTTTTGCTCTGCATTACAGAAACGATAGTTCTCACATAGAACATAACATATGAACACAAATTCCTTATTTGGGCCAAGGTGAAAAAACACATTGTCCTTTCCTGCCGAAGGTGGGGATTAATTGAATTGTTCTGCACAAGCTCTCAACGACAACAATATAGCTCTGGTAAATTGATTGTTTTTAACTATTAAACATTCTTTTAACGCTTTACATACTACACAAAACAATCATTTAGTAGCAATGCATTCAAATGAGTTGGAAATGTTTGCACATAACATTTCAAAGTGATAAGGAGTCAGTCTCATACTGTGGTACATCCTTCTCTTAACCCACAGCTGCTCAACATAGTTGTGCTTCCATCCGACCCAGTAGCCTGGGGGTATGACTGTACTAATGACATACAGTCTGTGTTTTCATGCTTGCGCTTCATGGCAACTTTATTTGTTCACTTTTAGCAAATGCATTCATTATTTCCTGTTAACTAGTGTTAGACACGGGTTCTGATTCACTATTTTTGGGATCCTTCAAAAAACAAATCCCACCCATGACTGCAACTCATTCAAGTTAAACGTAAGAACTGCGTCACACTGTAGAAGTGTAGCACTGTAGCTAGTGAACATGTGGATCTTAAACACAGGAAAACTGATAGCAGATATCAGGGCAATCAATAAACTTGAGTTTAATCTTCAGTTTTGGAGCCCATTTAGCTAGATTGTAAGTCAGGGCTTTGCCTCGTATGTCCTTAAAGAGTTCTTAGAATAAAGACACATTGATTAAAGCTGGGAGTGATCCAGTCGACACTACGATCCTCCTCATGTATGTCTGATGTTACACTGTCAGCATTGTCAATTCAATACCCCAGAACCTACCAGGACTTAATGGAACAGTTGACAATTTTGGGGGGGGATATGTTGCTACATATACAATAGGTTGGGATCTTTGTTTAAAAACAGGATGTTGTTTTCTGTAGCACTTTGATGGTCTGCAGCCGTTTTACCAAACAACACCTAAAACACATTGTCTCCTCTTCTAATCTCTGCTCCAGTTGAGGTGGTCTGCCTCACCCTGACAATCCTACATGGCGCCTGGACATGGAACACATTCGTCTTCTTTGAAGGTTTCTCTGCTTCCAGAGACTTCTGTCTGTGGTGAAACTCAACGCCCCCATGCATGATGTGTGTGCCACACAGAGGCTCTGACCTGGTGGGGTTGGGATTCCTGACAAGCGAGAGTGTGTGGGATGACTTGCCGATGTAAGATGTGCAGGGTCATATGTGACTGGGTGGGAGGAGGCAATACATCTGGTTCCAGGCACATTCAGCCTTACTAAGAACGGAGGAAGAGTGGGCGATATAAATCAACTTGCACAAAAAAATCTCCCTTTGTGACCACTGCGCCACTCCACTCCCAAATACAAACTGAGATCGGTGGAGAGGAGGAGCTGTGCTGGTGGAGAGGAGGAGCTGTGCTGTTTGAGAGGAGGAGCTGCAGAGGAAGGCTGTGCTGGTGGAGAGGAGGAGCTGTGCTGGTGGAGAGGAGGAGCTGTGCTGGTGGAGAGGAGGAGCTGTGCTGGTGGAGAGCAGGAGCTGTGCTGGTGGAGAGGAGGAGCTGTGCTGGTGGAGAGGAGAAGCTGTGCTGGTGGAGAGGAGAAGCTGTGCTGGGAGGATATAGCACACAGATCTGGGCCATCTAGCGGAGTGTGTTTGTCAGGAATCTGGAATTTTACTTTCACGGTTGATTTCTGGATCCAACAACGTCAGGATGTTTAAATCATGCACATTGTTGATAAACATATTGTATGATGATAGCAGTCGGCCCCAGTTGCTTTTAGTAACAGAGACAAAAACATGAATTCAAAGTGGAGATGGTGAAAAGGAGAGACTGAGGCTTGATACTGTAGCAAAGTGGAGAGAAAGGAAAGAGAGGGAGGGAGAGAAAGAGAGAAAGTGAGGGAGTGAGGGAGGGAGTGATAGATGAATGTTCTTAAGTGAGTGAGTGATAGATGAATGTTCTAGAGTCTATGCAGGGAAACACTGCTGCTTTAACCTCTTTATTAGAAACTAGGGTATCTGCCCTGGTGGGAAATCTGTGTCTTCCTCTTTCAGTGTGGGAGGGGAAGAGGACTTTGCCGTCAGCCTGGAGAGCCCTTTACTCAAGGGCACCAAGGAGGGCCAGCTCAGAGCCCACCTCCAGCCCTCACCCTGCATGCAGCTCAGAGCCCACCTCCAGCCCTCCCTCTGCATGCAGTGCCCGAGATACGAGAGACATTTATAGGCACGACTAAGCTGCCAGCTTCACTTCTGATAAGGCATAGGGAGTTAGGATACATCCACAGTCCACCATACACAGTCCTCTAAGACGGCCAACCTGCATTTTACTCATTTAGCAGACGCTTTTATCCAAAGAGATATGCAAAATGTCCATATAGAAAGTACAGTAGCAGATCAAGAATCAGAAGTTCTACAGTACTTCAGTGGTCAAAGTCAAGGAATGGTCTGGATTTACTAGTCACATTGCAAAGTAAACACATCTCAGCTAACAGACGCAGTGATCTACAAATACTACAGTGTTCTAAAACAATACAAAATTGCAACTACAGTGCAACAATGACACCTCCATTTTTCAAGCATACAGCAACAATAACATGAGAGAGAGTCTGATGCCTTTAAGACACACGCTTCCCTGTAACCTTCCCCATCACCACATCCTGGTCTTCAGTCAAGCAGGCATCCACTGCTCCACACAGTTGTCAGTATGCAGGGTGTGGAGGTGTTAAGTACGAATCAAGTAAAACCTTTGCTTCCATCTGTCCCTGTGGAGCCTGTGAGTCTGGCCTGTATAGAGCCTGTGCTAAGTGACCTACATACAGGAGGAGCAGACACTGTCTCAGTGTACAGGGGCGTACAAGCCCCAGTAAAACGGAACTTCTCAGGGTTCCACTTGGGCCCTCCCACCAGACAACGCGGCAAATCACTTCACACACCCCCCCCCCCCCCCCGAGAGCCCAAACAGGTCACTCAATTAGAGGACCCTCTGGATATGTCTGATACTGCATTATGATATATTTATCTGACGTCCCATCTCAAGAGGCTGACACTGAGCTGTGGTTCCTGTGCAGTGGAGGTCGTCCATTCTGAAAAGAGATATCAACAAATGGCATGGATGTGTCTGCACTTTCTCCCAGTGTGTTGCTGTGAGATCACTTCCTCCCAGGGCAGAGTGCTGTGTGATTACTTCCTCCCAAGGCAGAGTGCTGTGTGATCACTTCCTCCCAGGGCAGAGTGCTGTGTGATCACTTCCTCCCAGGGCAGAGTGCTGTGTGATTACTTCCTCCCAAGGCAGAGTGCTGTGTGATCACTTCCTCCCAGGGCAGAGTGCTGTGTGATCACTTCCTCCCAGGGCAGAGTGCTGTGTGATCACTTCCTCCCAGGGCAGAGTGCTGTGTGATCACTTCCTCCCAGGGCAGAGTGCTGTGTGATTACTTCCTCCCAAGGCAGAGTGCTGTGTGATCACTTCCTCCCAGGGCAGAGTGCTGTGTGATCACTTCCTCCCAGGGCAGAGTGCTGTGTGATCACTTCCTCCCAGGGCAAAGTGTGGGCAGCAAGATGCTGACTGAGCACCAATGGCTTTGCTCTCGAGGACAAGGTCATGTTTCTGCTGATGCAGGACTCCTCCCTGAACTGGGATCGCATTTACATGGTTTCCATCTGTCATGATTTTTAATCTCTGTCTATGGAAAACATAACACAACAGGAATCACGGATTATTGAACACAGCAGCATTCAACTCTCCTGTTACTAACTCACCCTTTGTCACACAGAGTCTGAAATACAATTTCAAATTTAAACTGTTTTGTTTCTGGTCAGGGGAGAGTCCCCGGGATTAGGGTTAAAGAATCCCTTGTTTTGAGAGGTTGAAAAAAAAAAAACTTTTCAAAAAAGAGGTTTTGAAAGGTTGAAGTCATATTTCTGAAAAAGGTTTTGAAAAAACTGTCTCCTCTCATTTCACTATGAAAAACAGGCTTGAAAGTTTTTTTTTTTTTACATTTACATTTACATTTATTCATTTAGCAGTCGCTTTTATCCAAAGCGACTTCCAAGAGAGAGCTTTACAAAGTGCATAGGTCACTGATAATAACAACAAGATAGCCCCACAGCATTGCGGGTAGTCAAAAACAAGAAGTACATATTGTGAACAACCAAAAAAAAATAGTGCTAAAGGGAAGAAACCATAAGAGCATGTAGTTAAACAAGTTAAAAATACACAACATTAATCTCTAAGTGCAGGTGTACCTGTAGGAAAGCAATAAAAATAGGATTAACTAAAATAGAATACAACAGTTTAAATCAGCTACCACTAACCAACAAGAGCAACAGTCTAAGCAAGAGTCATTGTGATCCTTGAGGAAACTAGCGTTGGGTTCAGCAAACCATTCCTAAGTACCATTGTACTCCCGGAACAAGTGCGTCTTGAGCCTTCTCTTGAAGGTGGAGAGACAGTCCGTGTCTCTAAACAGTTTCAAAAGGATTTGAAAGGATTTGAAAGGATTTGAAAGGTTGAAAAAAATCTTTGCAAGAAAGTTTCAACAATTTTCTTTCGAAAAGTTGGCACTTTGAAAGAAAGTTTCCCCCCAAAAGTTTCGAAATTGTTGTACTCTGCTTTACTCTGTTTTAGGATTCTCTTTTCTCCTCTCCCCTCCTCTCTTTTCTCTCCTCCCCTCTCTTCTCTCCTCTCCCCTCTCCTCCCCCTCTCTTCTCTCCTCTCCCCTCTCCTCCCCCTCTCTTCTCTCCTCTCCCCTCTCCTCCCTTCTCTTCTCTCCTCTCCCTCTCTTTTCTCCTCTCCTCTGCAAAAATGTTATCAAAAAAGGCTTCATTTTATCAATGTTTTCAATGTTCCACACCTTGACCACGTGGTAAGTCAAAACAACTTCACCCTGAATACTAATACACGTGTTTACGATATTCCTGTGTATGATCCCTACTCCCGCTGTATGTGAAGGAGCCCACCTGGTCTGCTCCAGTCTGTTTGTCTCATGTTGCAAACACTTTTGCCATTATATTACATTTTTGGATATATCATATACACACAGTTATTCAAAAGCTAAAGCTATTCTTTCATCAGCCCTGTATGTACATTTCTGTACAAGATTGAAAGTAAATGGCAGAGATGATGAAAAATTCATGGTAAACACGAAAACAAGATTGAAACCAAACTTATTTTTTTACTGTAAGCATTTGTGGTTGTGAATACAGTTTTACACAGTACAAAAGAAAGAGTGTAGTAGGACAGAAACCAAACCTAATTTTGAAAAAGGTTATTACGGAATGGTGTGTGTGTGTGTGCTATGAACTGTAGCATACTGTAATATATAACGTTTTTAACAATATTGTCAGAATGTCTTCTTACAGTCACTGTACTGTTGCACAGTATTATACCAAGTGCCTGAAATAAAGCTGAAATGAAATAAATGATACAGTAATCCACCAGACTGTGGTCAATCATGCAGTGCACTGCAGTCAATGGATGCATGCGTGCTAAAATAAATGTTTGTGTATAGCATACCATGTGTTGTGCTGAATCAGCTATTACTGTATGTGTACATTAGAACATGTGTACATTACAGTAGATTGTTACATACCTGTTATCATTTCTACAGTAAAGGTTCAAATTATACCCACCACGACTCAAATTAGGCTATTTATCGGCCTATTCTCAGGCCATGATTGGTTGGTATTGAGTAAAGCAATGAGTGTTTGCACATGTGAGGAGTTAGTGTGCGGCACTGATGAATTAGTCTGGCATTTTGATGGGTTGTGTTTGAAAAAGGAAATCAAGATGCTTCCTGTTAGAATTGTGTGTGTTACGTGGAGAATTGTGTGTTGTGTTTTGCAAAACGTGTTTTATGAAATTGAAAACTGAGTCAAAAGCCAAAAATGTGCATATGGTTTTGCAGATTTGAGGTGTGGTTCTGGTGTTTGAGTGTCAGGTTTCAGAAATTGTGTGAAAAGTAACGAATTTGTGTGTAAGTATTTGAAAGAAACTGTAAGACATCCTGCTGATGGGAGCAGGTTAGGGTTAGGTGGGCACCTGTGTGTTGTAGCGTTCCTGCGGGGGAACAGGACTGGTCAGGGAGGCAACACTTCTACCTGTACTGCAATCTATGCTCGGCCATGTTCCCGCTGAGGAGAGTAATTCACGCCCGGGACAGCAAGCAGGGAGGCAGTTGGGATGTGATCCTGGCAGGGCGGGAGGGGCCAGGATCAGTGATGGAGGCTGTTCATAAACAGAAAGGTGCATGGAGGGTGCACTGCCCAGAGGAGGGTTATACCGCTCTCTTGTGGACGATTAAATCATTTTTGGCAAGAGTCTGGCACAGACACAAGATCCCTGGCATGTGTGAAATACAGCTTCTGTAATTCCGGACAGGGGATTTTTGTATTATTCTTCAGAAACTCTTGTTCAAACCCCAAAAAATCTACCTTTGAAAACTTTTTTTCACTGATACCAGAAAAACTGATAAGTACAGTTATGAAGTACTTTGTTACTTCCCATCTCTGCATACCAACATTCAAAATTATGTTATTGGTGGAGGTTATTAAAAAACGCAGTTTTGCTTCAATATTGTGTTAAGAGAGAACTGTTTTAGAAAGAAGCACAGATAAAACTACTGTACTGCTTGAACCATATGGAGTTCCGTAGCAAGCCATCGATCACATGTGTAGATCCGGAACAGGAACAGGATGAATGTCCAATCCACCGGTGAGGAATCTCATCTTTATCTATACATTTTTCGACAGTTAAAGTCGTCATTTGACGCCTAGTTTCATCCCTCTCTGTACAAGCAAGTGTTGAAGTGTTGACATCTTTTGATGCAGGTGAGCAAATCTCTCCTGCAGATTACCTTAGCTCGGCTAGCTCATGTCAGTGCAATCGACAAATCTTTGTTCAAGATGAAAGCAGTTTAGCGAACCAGCCAAGTTGTTGCAGCTAACGCGAGTTTGACGACCGTCCAGAGAGCCAGCTGTCTAGCTAGCTAACCCCGACAGAATGCTATGGGGAACTGCTGGGGTTACTGTACTGGGATCTTCCGGCGAGAAGCGAACAGGATACAACGTGGAGGAGGGTACGTAGCTAGTATGACTGGTGAAGTTAGCTACAGTAGCTGGTAGCCTACTACTCTCTGTGATCTACGCCCCAAATATCCAATACTGTAGCCAGCCACAAGTAACTAGCTAGCTCCAGCTAGAGCTACTCTACTAGCTAGCTAGCTAAAAGTATGTATTGGCTGAATGTCGCGGAACACTTGATTGTAAAGCTTGTGTCTGGATTTGCTGAAATTACATTACCATAATGTTGGTCACCGCATTATGGACCCCACCCCTAATTTGGGTTTCGTGCTAGAAGCGAGTCGGACGACTGCTTGTTGCGGCCGGGTGTTTATTACCCGTCTAGCTGGACTCAAACCGACCTGCTAGTTAATTAACGCTAGTTCTGTTAACTAGTTCTGGCACTCGTGGGGTCTGATTTACTTGTCAGTAAAGCAAGCCAAACAGGGTAAACACACAGGGAACGTTATCACATTTACATGTAGCCTAGTCATTTAGCAGACGCTCTTTTCCAGAGCGACTTACAGTAAGTACAGGGACATTCCCCCCGAGGCAAGTAGGGTGAAGTGCCTTGCCCAAGGACACAACGTCATTTGGCACGGCGGGGAATCGATCCGGTAACCTTCGGATTACTTACTTAACAAAAAGCCAATGCATAAGCACAGCTGTGGCTAGGTAGTTAGCTAGTTACTAGCCTGCACAAATTCTGGTTACTAATCTTGCTAGTGCAGTGCTGGTACTGCGTGTGTGTCACGTAGCTTCTCATTTCGATCATCACAGGTCCAAGTACTTCCGCAGCAGCACCACCGGGGAGCATTACACTATTGAAGTAGGTGCCACTACTCTGAACACGATTAATTTCTTTATCACATACAAAGTACAACGCTGTATTTCTAACACCGAACGATTCTTTATCTTGACAGTTTGAAAATCTAGTAGAGAGTGATGAGGTATGTGTAAATATTAACATTATAACATTCTCATGTTGATTATTTTTACTGGTTTGTGAACAAACTTATTCGGTTCTCTCATTCCAGGTTGAAAGCCCACAAAGCTGTCCCAGGTATGTTAATTGTTGTTGTGTTGCTCGGAGAGAGAGACCGAGAAAGGGACAGAGAGGAGGAGACAGAGTGAGAGAGAAACAGGTCGATTCTGAAACAGCACTGATGTTAGCCAGTGACTGCTGGCCTGTAAAAATAAGGAGGCATTACTCAATCATTCTTTTAGTTTACTATATTGCTGCTGAGAGAAAAGAGTATAAATCACAACTGAATCGTGTTCAAATGTTAATCCTTTGATGCTTGTGTTGGTTCCAGGCCAATCAATGAGGAGGAGATCAATCACCTCAAAGAGCACCGTTACACTGCTATTTCTGATCAGCAGACCCTGATAGACCTCAAACTGCAGGCGGAGGTATATGATACAAACAGATTATTTGTTTGCAATCACATGTAGTTAGTCTCATATAGGAAACACAGTAATGTATCTCACCCAGCTGTGACCAACAGGGTTTTGGGGAAAATGGAGATCTCTGTTTCCACTGTCCCAAGACTTTGCCTTCCATGTGAACCCCCACAGTTAGCGTCATGACAGCCTTCTTTATGATTTGGGCCAATCTTAACTTTAATTTGCAGCATTCATTTTTGATATTTCATATTTTGTGTTCTCAATTTTATTTTTATTTTTGTCATTTCTGCTCAGTTAGAGGCAGAAGAGGAGAGGTTGAGGCTAGACGAGGAGGCTAGGAATGCAGCACAGCGCCAAGCCGCCAGGGTCGCTCGCGAGCGAAGGCTCCTGGAGGTGAGGCGGCCCTCAGCTCGCCCACCCACTTCCTGTCACCTCCTCACACTTCCTGTCACTTCCTGCCTCATTAGTCCGCTAAAGACGCGATGCTTCCACCAACCCTCCCTTCCTCTACTTGATTTGATTGATGCTTGATTGAGTAAATGATTGATTTCAGTAATTTTTCCTTGTTTTCCCTGAAATATTATATTCCTCATCTCCCTGCTTGTCTTGTAGTTGGCTGTGTTGCTCTGTGCCCATCCCATGAATCTGTCAGCAGATGATTATTTGTTTCACTCAGTGTCTCTTCAGTCTTAGATCCCAGTCTAACATAGTGTTTATTAATCATGCTGGAGGTCTGGCTGTTTCTCTTAGGAGCAGCATGTGCTGAGGACTAAAGGCCGGCCAGATGGAGAGAGCAGAGCAGGACTCCACAAGAAGTGAGTTTCAGCAGCATTAGTCGTATCACTAAAACATTACAGTTTTTGCTCTAAAGAAACGATGCACTGCTACCAGGAATTGATGTTGTTTTCTGCAGCAGGCACACACCAGGAGAAGACTTTGGTGTTTACCTCCAGAACGTGAAGGCCCAGTCTGAAGCCTTTAGGGGCAGCAGTAAGTCTGTCATAAAAAAACATGCAGTAATGTATTCATTTAGCAGATGCTTTTATCCAAAGCGACATGTAGTCAAAAAGTGTATCACTGAGCAGCACTACATATCTATACCCCTCTCGCTGTCCCTCTTTACTGCTCCTAATAACAGAATGTACAGACACTCCAGTCAGGGTAGACAGATTACAGGCGCTCTGAGGCAATCAAGCCAACATACCCCACAAGATAAATATACAGACACAAATACAGTAGGGAATGTTGACGTTGGTTTGTTGTCTCCAGGGTTGCCCTCAGAGACCACTGTGGTAACCCCCAACACGGAGAGCAGTTGGGACTTCACCACCAAGACCCGCTCTACCAACGACGACGGCACCTCTCTGGACCTGGAGTGGGAGGACGAGGAGGGTGGGTGTCTGTCACTGCTCTGGACACAACCACACTGCTTATAACACTGGGTTAGGGTTAGAATTCACCCTCCAGGGGTCGTAGGTCATCCCCAGAGGTCATAGGTCACCCATCTACATATAGATCTTTTAAACACTCGTCTTTCATATTTGTATTACTTACCTAATGTTTGTGGGTCTAATAACAACAGCACAACATTATCAGGGTTTTAAAAGATAATGGTTCAGTCCTCCGTGTGTTTCTGATGTGCTGTGTGTGTGTTCTGCTGGGCTGCAGGGATGACTCGGGTGGGCCCAGCATGGGAGCGTTCCCGGACGGAGGAAGACATCCTGCGCGCTGCCCTGCGCCCAGGCCCCGCCCCCCTCGCCAGTGGCCCGGCCTCAGCCTCCGAGGACTCCAACGCCCTGGAGTGGGAGAACGATTTTGTGAGCGCACTCACTGACGAGGTGGATGAGTCGGAGTACGAGGGCTTCGTCAACCCTGTCCTGGAGACGCCGTCAGACACGCCTGGAGACACGCCTGGAGACACGCCTGGAGACACGCTGTCTTCAGACACGCCGCCCGGGGACATACCAGAAGACGCCACACTGTCGGACACACAGGACAGATAGTCCCCGTCCCCAGCGGAAACAGAGGCCAGTCATTACTAAGTCCACCAGCCCACGGGCTCGTCAGTTGGAAATGTATTGATCACCACTCGCTAGCACTGACATCTGCTCTAAGAGGAGGAGCAACGGGATCATTCTCTGTGGTCTGGCTTTTGTGTGTAAATAAGTCAGGATAATACTCCCTTTTTCAGTGCCTTTTTTAATTGAAATGCAATTTAAAATGTTAATATTTAAATGACCCAAGAAAGGCTTAATCTTAGTACAAACTTCCTATTTTAGTTATAAACCAAAAAGTTGCCATTGACACATGGCCATTTGCTAGCAATCTAGGCACTGTAAAAAGAAAGTCCTGGAACAAGCACTAAGGACATGTAACATTCATATCATAGCTTTGAAAAAAGATAATTCTGTACAGCTTTTAAAGTAAAAGTTGTTTACTATTATACAGTTCACTGCATGAACTGGCAACACAATGGGAGATGATTAGCAGATATAAATAATGTTGTAACCTGGGTGGGAACTGCCTTGGGCTGTCCCTGGTCCTTGTTTTATTTCCTAGTACTATGTGTGTGTTTTACAAACATTAGACACTGCTTCTAGCATTTTTACAAATCTGATTTGTTTTTATTGATGTGTTATAATGTGTAATTGTTTTCCTTTTTCTTCTTCCTCATTCATCACTTAATTTTTCCCCTTCAAAAGTCAAGTGCAATTTTTTTAATCGTAATGCGGGAGGAGTTTGCTTATTTGTGTTTGTTTGCAAGTGGGCTGCAGTGAGTTTACCTTTTGTGTTTGAAGCTGTTTTTGGTGAGCATGTATCACAGTGCCTGATTGGCTGTTAGAAGTGTAACCTGTCATTACTGAAGGAACATGACAAGCTCTTCTGCACAAAACTCTTAACGTGTTCCTGGGTTACTGAGGTGAGGATAACAGCAAGAGCCAGGCAATGTGGGGACCAGACGACTGAGAGGGGTTGAAACCCCCTCCATGTCACTGAGCAGCCAACCTGCACTGCCACCCCTCCTAACAGAGAGAGCAGCCCTAGGTCTCTTTGAGCTAACAAGTTAGCAGCTCTGTCTGAGCAACACAAAGTCTCTGGTTTTGTTTTGTAAACATTGCAGATGTGCTACCTCCTACTTTTTATAATTCTATACAATCCCCGAGTAGATACATGTCGAAATTCAATTATGTTAGGTATGTTGAAATTAACCAAATAGCGTCTTTTTGTGTAGGACTGCTACTGATGTATCAACACTGTCAACAGGTGTGACACTTGGACATTCCCAGGGTTATGCTCTTAACTAACAAACCAGACCTCAGTTTTGATTGTAGCACAATACCTGTCCTACCTTAGCTGTCAAAAGGCTGGCTCTATTTTAAGACTGCACATCAGTGGAACTGCAGACGAAAATGCATCCCAGCTGTTAGGCCCCTCCTACAATCTTGAAGTGTTTTTCCTGAAATCAGAGGGTTGTTTGTGTGAAACCAGTAAGTTTCATGTCAGGTGTAGTGGAGAGTAATTAATGTTGTACCAAAATGAACTGAGTTGTTTAGGGGACTGGAACTGGGGAACTTCTAAAGGGATGAACACCTGTAAATATCAAAGCTTTTAATAATTTATTTCAGTCATTCACTGCAGCCGTGGCATGGACTAGCTTGAGTGCTCATGATAGGAGCTTTACTAAACATCTGAAAGGTCTGGATCCTACTCAGACTACATCACAGGACACACACTTCACTGACTCCTGGCCGAGTTGGGCGAACAGGTTAGCTTAGTTCACAAAATAAAAGATTCACTCTTATTCCAACTTCACTGTAGGTTAGGGTTAGGGTTGGAAAGAATCCTAATGACTTCTGAAAGCTGATATTTAGTCTTTTGTGGAGATCATCTGCCTGGGATCTGCTCCACTATAATTGTGTTGATCTCAAGTTAACTAACAATGTTAGTTACGATGGAGGATTTTCAAAATCAGAAATTTTTCAGATTGTTAAAATTGAAGTGTTCTGAAAAAGAGCTATCTTATCTATGCACGATTGGACTCCTTGGAGCTTGACAGGTGTGTGTGTGTGTGTGCTGCTAATGCTGTGTGTGTTGCTAATGCAAAATGTTGGAAATGGTTTTAAAATCAAGGGGTACCATTGCAGTCACAGCTACAGTTTAATCAACACATCATTCCATAAAAAAAACAATTTAGTTTAAAAGTAATTTTTTTCTTCTCCAGCATGGGAAGGTATTACTGTAAATGAGACGTTTTTTTCTTTTTTTCAAGGACCAAATTTGGAATCCCCATTTCCATGAATGCATGACACACAAACTGAACAAGTACATCTTCAGCTGGAGCTGCAACCCTCATTATTGCCGTTTGTCATTCCAGCAGAATGTAATATTACAAATACTGTATGGTCCAGTGAGCACAGCACCCTATAGATTCAGTTTGAGAACAATAAATTAATAAATCCTATTGACCTTCTTATTTGGTGTCCTATCACTTATTTAGATAAACCTTTAGAAACCATTAACTTCTCATACGTATCTATCAACAAGCTTAAGTAACATTTGATTAGACCCTGGGAGCACTTAGCCTGGCTCTGCCCTCCTACGTACTTCCGCTCAATTTAGATTTAGCTTCTGTACTAGGTCTGGCCATGAGGTACGTAAGTCAGATGTCTCCGGTTAATTTTCTACCGGCCAATCAGCGAACAGAGGGAGTGGCTGAGAACGATGACGTTGATGTCGTGCAATACTTTGTGTTGTAGTTCCGTAATGGCGGCGGAGAAAGATGCGAGCAAAGCCATTCGGTCCGTTGTGGCAACGCTGCCGAATATCCTTAAGCTAAAGCCTGAGCAAGAACAAGTTTTGCTGAGTTTTGTTGGTAGCCATGATGTTGTGGCCCTCCTCCCCACGGGGTTCGGGAACAGTTTGATTTTCCTGCTACGGCAGCTAGCTCTTTTTACAGTAGTGGTAAAGGAAATGGGCTAAGGCGAATGCTAGCGATTGGTTATGGCAGATCAGAGTGGCTCTAGGCAGATCCAATAGTTTTAAACTTCAACAGAGTACCCGTCTACAAGGAAGTCAACGCCTGTCAATGGAGCGAGGCCAGACTCTGTACAAATGAAATGTTCGAGCGTCTGGTTAGGACCAGGCTAGGTCCTAACCAGACCCTCGAACAAAATCTTCTAATTTGACAAGCCATAACCAATTTATTGTCCTTCAAACTTTCACACATTTGCAAAATCTCACACCATTGATTTGATACCAACAGAAGCATATTGACGTTTTAAGGTGGCTCTGATCACCCATCTTTCACTGTTGGATACAGCTGTACTGCCCCCTCCTGGTTAGAGGAGACGCTGCAGTAAAACTAAAACGACCCAACCTTCTGCCTTTGGGAAGACACAACCTACGTATACTCTCAGATATATAATTTTGTATTAAAAAAAATATTCCCACTAACTAGTCCCTCAATATTTGCACTAAATTGACAAGACTGGTGTCAAAATGTTTGTCTCAATCCCGATTGCATTGCTTGCATCTCCAAAAAGGTTCTGTTGCACTGTTTAGACCCTGGCACTGACCTTCCGAGCAGTGAACGGGACTGCACCCGATTACATCAAGTCTCTCCTGCAGCCCCACCCGTCACCTACGGTCTTCTTCAGACAACCGCCTGGTAGTCCCACCGCTCAAGACCGCCCGGTCCCAACACAAGCTCTTCTCCTGCCTGGCCACCCAATGGTGGAACCAGCTCCCCACCTCCATCAGGGACACTGACTGTCTCCCCACCTTCAAAAAAAGGCTCAAGACGCACTTGTTCCGGGAGTACAACGGTAGGCTACTTAGAAATGATTGGCTGGACCTGATGTTTCCTCCAGGATCACAATGAGTCTCATTGAGAGACTTGTTGTTCTTGTGGTTAGTGGTAACTGATTAAAATGTTTGTACTCGCTGTGATTGTTTTTATTGTTGCTTGTTTTTCTACAGGTACACTTAAAGCGGTTCATGTTGTTTATTTGTAACTTGTTTAACTAACCACTCTTATGGTTCTTCCCTTTGGCACTTATTTTGGTTGTTCACAATATGTGTTTCATGTTTTGGCAACTGGCAATGTTTTGGGGCTAACTTGTTGTTATTATTAGTGACCTATGCACTTTGTAAAGCTCTCTTTTGGAAGTCACTTTTGATAAAAGTATCTGCTAAATGCATAAATGTAAATGAGCCGATTAATTATTAATTGAAAGACTTAATTGACTTAATCATTTCCGTTGACAGTAAAATTGACCAATCATATATTCCCTCTAAATGGGTGGGCTTTGTTATCGCTAACTTTTTGACAGGTTCCGCCCGCTGTGGGGAACACGATCACAAGCTCAGGGCTTCCAACTGTCACGCATTGGCCGTGAGACACACGCATTTTAACCAGTTCACAAGCCACACCTTGTGTTTCTCACGCTGAGAAGGCAACGCCAATAAACTAGTCCTGTCAACGTTGGATACCTTCTTTCACTTCACAATGGAAGCCGCGAGTAACGTTCCCGCTAGTGAGGAGGACATTAGAGCTAAATTACAGGACATTTTAGGAGGACATTTTAAATGAAAAGCAAAGTATCAGTTGCATGACCCAGCAATCAACCAATTCATCCAAAAGGACAGGATAGTGGACTTCGTTTTCAGGTAGGCAGGCAGGTAGGCAGCTAGGTTATGTAATTTCAAAACTTTTTGAACACCGAACTTTTTGAAAACAGTTTGACACCGAATATGGTCGATTTGAATGTTGACAGATTTTGCAAAATAGTATTGATCCATCCTCATAAGTTCTCATGAGAAATAGTTAGCCCTGTCTCTTGCTGTAATTTTAGTCGAGACGTGTTTCCTTTAAAATTCTTAGCATTTTTGGCTAACGTTTTAATAATAGAGAGGTAATGAGTTGAAAAGTGTATTTACATTTTTCCTCAGACCAATGCGTTATTTGAAAATTCGCGGGTGTTCAGAATTCACGCTGTATCGTTTTTTTCTGACGAGTAATGGGGTCAGAGTGCCAAGGTTTATGAGTCGCGGTTCTCTACTGCTTTGTGCATCTGCTGCAACGGTTGTAATATCAGAGACAGCTGTGTCGTTGTTTCTTCATTCCCTATCCATCTGTACTCAATTTCCTTACCAAACTTTGTCAGGATATCTCAGATTCACCATACTCTGTGTTTTGTAGCTCAAAGAAAAGGGAAATAGATATGTGCTTTTGTAAAATCAATTCTTTACTGTTTCTCTCCATCTTTCTATCTCACACACACAGACACGCACACAAACTCAAATGCCCCCCCCACAAACACACCACCACCAAATCACAACAAAGCTGTCCAACAACAATCAAGATATCATGCCTCCCCTCTTGATAATTTTGCTTTGATGACCCAGCCATCATCCGATTCATCCAAAAAGACAGAAGAAAGGACTTAGTTTTCAAGTAAAGATCGTCAAAGGTAGGCCATGGTCTTTAAAAACCTTTCGGCCGCCGTGCCAACTGATTTTATTCCGGCCGCCGCTGCCACTGTCTTGTAGCTTTAGCCTAGCCTATATGTTCTAGTGTTGTGCAGAATGACTGGTCAATCTGTAGGCTAAATGTACCAACGCAACGTCATTATGCACAACTAACGTAAAGAGAGCAGCAAGGGCTGGCTCAAATAGTGAGTAATGACCAACACAATTTCATGTAGGCCTAATGGTGTGCGCGCGCTGTATCGTGTTTTTTTCTGACGAGTAATGGGGTCAGAGTGCCAAGGTTTAAGAGTCACGGTTCTCTACTGCTTTGTGCATCTGATGCAACGGATGTAATAACAGAGAAAGCTGTGTCGTTGTTTCTTCATTCCCTATTCATCTGACCTGTACTCAGTTTACTTAGCAAACTTTGTCAGGTTATCTCAAGTTCACCATACTGTGTTTTGTAGCTCAAAGAAAAGGGAAATAGATATCTGCTTTTGTAAAAACAATTCTTTACTGTTTCTCTCCATCTTTCTATCTCACACACACAGACACGCACACAAACTCAAATGCCCCCCCCCCCCCCCCACACACACACACCACCACCAAATCACACCAAAGCTGTCCAACAACAATCAAGATATCATGCCTCCCCTCTTGATAATTTTGCTTTGATGACCCAGCCATCATCCGATTCATCCAAAAAGACAGAAGAAAGGACTTAGTTTTCAAGTAAAGATCGTCAAAGGTAGGCCATGGTCTTTAAAAACCTTTCGGCCGCCGTGCCAACTGATTTTATTCCGGCCGCCGCTGCCACTGTCTTGTAGCTTTAGCCTAGCCTATATGTTCTAGTGTTGTGCAGAATGACTGGTCAATCTGTAGGCTAAATGTACCAACGCAACGTCATTATGCACAACTAACGTAAAGAGTGCAGCAAGGGCTGGCTCAAATAGTGAGTAATGACCAACACAATTTCATGTAGGCCTAATGGTGTGCGCGCGCTGTATCGTGTTTTTTTCTGACGAGTAATGGGGTCAGAGTGCCAAGGTTTAAGAGTCACGGTTCTCTACTGCTTTGTGCATCTGATGCAACGGATGTAATAACAGAGAAAGCTGTGTCGTTGTTTCTTCATTCCCTATTCATCTGACCTGTACTCAGTTTACTTAGCAAACTTTGTCAGGTTATCTCAAGTTCACCATACTGTGTTTTGTAGCTCAAAGAAAAGGGAAATAGATATGTGCTTTTGTAAAATCAATTCTTTACTGTTTCTCTCCATCTTTCTATCTCACACACACAGACACGCACACAAACTCAAATGCCCCCCCCCCCCACACACACACCACCACCAAATCACACCAAAGCTGTCCAACAACAATCAAGATATCATGCCTCCCCTCTTGATAATTTTGCTTTGATGACCCAGCCATCATCCGATTCATCCAAAAAGACAGAAGAAAGGACTTAGTTTTCAAGTAAAGATCGTCAAAGGTAGGCCATGGTCTTTAAAAACCTTTTGGCCGCCGTGCCAACTGATTTTATTCCGGCCGCCGCTGCCACTGTCTTGTAGCTTTAGCCTAGCCTATATGTTCTAGTGTTGTGCAGAATGACTGGTCAATCTGTAGGCTAAATGTACCAACGCAACGTCATTATGCACAACTAACGTAAAGAGAGCAGCAAGGGCTGGCTCAAATAGTGAGTAATGACCAACACAATTTCATGTAGGCCTAATGGTGTGCGCGCGCTGTATCGTGTTTTTTTCTGACGAGTAATGGGGTCAGAGTGCCAAGGTTTAAGAGTCACGGTTCTCTACTGCTTTGTGCATCTGATGCAACGGATGTAATAACAGAGAAAGCTGTGTCGTTGTTTCTTCATTCCCTATTCATCTGACCTGTACTCAGTTTACTTAGCAAACTTTGTCAGGTTATCTCAAGTTCACCATACTGTGTTTTGTAGCTCAAAGAAAAGGGAAATAGATA